>NC_056682.1:120987683-121177683 GCF_018350215.1 Panthera leo | reverse complement strand
TGTTGGAATCTGTCTGTTGGATAGAGAGTTCTGACAAATAGCCAAATTCTATTTCTAGTGATTTTTGCACAATTTGTTTTAAAACTAAACCAAAAAAAAGTGTGAGTAGAAGATTAATGTTACATGTAGATATATAGATACAGATATGGTAGAGTCAGAGCTTCTGGAAAAAAAAATGATGTGGCTACTTACTGGTCATTTCCATTTTCTGGTGTGCCTAAAAGAGGAGAGAATTGTTATTACAGCTGTGGGAAGCTGGCTATAACCTCCCCCCCCCCCCCCCAAAATAAAAGCACCCACTCCCAGACCCTAGCTACTTTCTGTGCAGAGATTTTTATAAAGCCACTTTGTAACTTTTAAAAAATCTCCCCTGCTGGCCCACTGGACTTTTTCTCATATATGGTTACAACTATTCCTCAGGTATGGCTGACACATTCATGGAATAGCCCTAAGTGGGACAACTCCCCTGAATTTAGTTCTGGACTAATTTTAATCTTATAGTTTCATATTGCTATGTGAAACTACTATCCATCGTCACACATCCCACAGACAGCAGAAAATGTTTCAGTTTATTTTAGTATCTCTGAAAAAAAATTTTCCTCAAAATATCCAATTACCTTTTTATACCAGAGAATTGGATTTTTGGCTCTCCTTTATACATTGCTCTTTCTGGAGACACAAGCCACCGTATTTGTGGCGAACGACGATGTAGACATTGCCTCTAATTGCATCTGGAGCCCACTGATTCAGTCTCTCAAAAGTGCCCTGCAAAATGTCACTGAGGCTACTAACTATAGCTAATCTTTTGTTTGCTTTGCCTGGCTGCTGCACCACAGTCTGGTAGAAGACATTTTGGGTGTAGAGTGAGAATTCAGAATGATTCATTCTGCACAAAGCCTTGGCCTTTAGGGAGGATATGTTGGGTGGTCAAACCTTGTGGCAAATTAGGCAAACTATTTAATGTAATTGCCTAGGGCCCCCTTGTTTTGTTCCTGACTGTGCTGTGGTTTTATTTCATTGCTACTCAGCTTTCCTCTCTTGGAATTCCTTTCACGTGTAATGTAGCCCTTGTCATTGGGATGGGCCTTTTAACTCTAAGTCTCCTGGCAATGACCATCGTTGTTTTATAAAGAGTTTGATTTCCACTAATATTTTGGCTACTTCTATTTCTGTCATCTTGGCTAAGATACACCATCATGACTCTTAATCCCTAGGATATAATTCATGGCGCCATATGCTGTTCACCAGTCTAACTTTGTGTTCCCACCATCAGTAGGATTTTAACAGCATTTTTAAATTCCTATTTTAAGTGTTATGTATGATATCACTCATGATGCTTATAGCCCTGCTTCAAAGTGAGTTGATATTTTTTTCTATGCCTTTTTTTTCCCCTTAGAATACTGTAATACAGGTTCATTAGCAGAATGAACAGACTACCTTCTGCATAGGTGCTATTCTTACTTAGGTTAAAGCTCGGACTACTGTTAACATTATCCAGATAAGCTTAATTTTATACCGACATCTCTGATTCATGTTGTCTTCCAGAAAGCAGAGAATGTTTACAAATTTTCTGAACTTGAAGTCTAACCCACATACTTGAAGAGAGTTGAACTGTGGGTGTTTAATGGTGCTAATTTAATAACAATGCTGTAAAAGTCTGTTCGGAAAGCAAAGTTAACAATAACCAAATAGATTTTGCTGATTGTACAATTACCGAACTTGGTTATAAAGTATTATATGCTTTCAAAATAACTCTCCAGGGGCCCCTGGGTGGCTCAGTCGGTTGAGCATCCGACTTTGGCTTAGGTCATGATCTCACAGTTTGTGGTTTCAAGCCCCGCATCAGGCTCTGTGCTGACAGCTTGCTCAGAGCCTGCAGCCTGCTTCAGATTCTGTGTCTCCTTCTCTCTCTCTGCCCCTCCCCCGCTCATGCTCGCTCTCTCTCTCTCTCTCTCTCTCTGTAAAATAAATAAATGTTAAAAAAAAAGAATAACTCTCCATAGCTATAGGTATTTTATACATTTTTTTTCCTGAATGATCCAATTCATCCAATTCATTTCTTTAATAGAAAATGTCAACTTTTCAAATAACTTAGTTGCAAATCTTCTTATGCAAAGCAGTCTTTCAGTACTGGGTATTTTTACAAATGGATTTAGCACATTAATTTTTTACCTATCCTACTCAACACCCACAGGCTTCAACTTGGATAGTCGATTTCCCATATAAAATAGTATTGGTGTTTTAGAAACTTAGAGAAATTAAACTGATTTATAAAATTGCTATTTCCCCTCTGGAAACTAAGGAAACATATTTCAGACATTATTAAGAAGTTTATTCACTAACTCCTAAAGGTAAAGGCATTTCTTTGTTTTTTTTCTTATTTTCCAATAAGAGCTATAATGAACACTACTGTTTTTCGTAACTTTGCCTCGTACTGTCACTCTTGGGCCCCGAACTCTCCGTGAGGTACATGGCCAGGGATTGGGCTCAGGAGCAGCGTCCACTAGTGTCCTGGGAGCACATTGTTCAAGGGGGTAAACCCAGAATAGTGTGGCTTGCATATCTCATAAAAATAATTGATGTTTACTTTTTTAAGAGTATATGAGACTTAGGTAGCGTTGTGTTAGTAAAATATTTAGAATTGAAGTGAGGTAAGGGAAGGTTCCATTTTACTGAAAATTAAAAATTTAAGTCAACAAGCAACAAGCAAGGCTCTGCTATGTATTATACACAGTGCAATGTGAACGATATGTGGTTTGTGACTTGGAGGGCTTGCCCGATGTCACAGACTGAATGTCTGTGTCCTCCTAAAACTCATCTGTTAAATCTTAATGCCCAATGGGATAGTATTGGGAGGTGGAGCCTTTGGAAGGTCATTAGGTCAGGAAGGTGGAGTCCTCATGAAGAGGATTTGTGCCCTTATAAAAGAGATCCCAGAGAGCTCTCCTGTCCCCTCTGCCATGTGAAGACACGGTAAAAGGGTGGCTGTCTACAAAGCGGGGAGAGTGCCCTCATCAGACATCAAATCTGAGGATGCCTGGATCGGACTTCTCAGCTTCTAGAACTGTGAGAAATGTTTGTTGTTTAAACCACCCTACCTGTGGTATTTTTGTTATGGCAGCCCCAACAAAGACCCACCCTGCAGTGGACGCAGGCACATAGAGAAGTAACTGTACGATAATGTGATGAATAATATTGCAAGATTCTGTGCAAGGAGAAGTAACAAAACACTCTACTCCTCTTAAAGAGATGGCATGTTATAGAAAGATACACTCAATGGCTGTTTGAGCTAGGCCTTTATGGATAAACTGCAGATCAGGTATGTCATAAAAGGTAAGTGGTGAGCAAGGTGTTTTGGAGAGGGAATAGCATGGATGAGGGCCCTCCACTAGACAACCAGGGCTCAGGTCTGGGATGGAAAGATAGGTTTATGCTTAAGGCAACAGAAAGGGGGTTGCTGAGCCATGGGAACTGAAAGGGGTTCGAGAGAGCTGAAGTTTCTGGGACAAGAGACAGACTGAAAAAAGACTAGGAAATCTGAATGAAGTAAGGATTTAGTTAATAACAATGCATTGATTGGTTCATTAATTGTGGCAAATATAGAATACTACTGTCAGATATTAATAATAAGGGAAATGGGGTGTGCAGTGTAGGGGAACTCTTTAACTATCTTTGTGACTTTTCTGTAAATCTGTCTCTTTTAAAATAAAAAAAATATTAAAAAAATAAAAATATAATGCAATTATGGAAACCAGAAGTATTTAAAAGGAGGGAAAAGAAGATGAAGTAGCAAAAAGAAAAAAAAAAAAAAAGAAAAACAAAGAGTGACGACATAAAAGAGAGCAGTGCTATTTATTTATTTATTTTCACTTCAGGAGTAGAGTTTAGTGATTCATCACTTGCATACAACATCCAGTGCTCATCACAACAAGTGCCCTCCTTAATGCCTGTCACCCATCTATGCCATTCCTCCTCCTACTCACCCACTCACCTCCCTTCCGGCAATCCTCAGTTTGTTCTCTACAGTTAAGAATAGCAGTGCCATTTTAAAGAAAAGCGGAAGGACCTTAAATGTTATTGGAGAGATGAAGGAGGATAATAAAGAATCGTCACGCTTAAATCTCACGAAAAATTGCCATCGTGTTCGGTCTTGAGGAGATGAGTCAATTAGCAGAACACACAGTCATGGAACACACTTTCATCGAAAGGAAGATGTCTCCCCCAGGCATGAATAAGTCACAGAACGCTCCTCTAGAGATTGTGGGCCCCTCAACTAAATCCTTAGCAATACTTACCTTTATTTTTTGTCACATGGAAGTGGACAAAAATCTTCACTACAGATAAGGGATGTCATTTTATGCCTTCTTTACTACCATAATCCCCTGACCACTCACAAAACTGGGGTTATTTCATTAAAAATAATCTGTTCATATCCGATTATATCTGTCACTAGTAAATCCTCACTCCTTACATTCGTCAGCGTTCAATGGGTTTCTCTGCCCCTTCTCTTCTATTTCTGTGATCAAGTAACATGGCATTTTCTTTCAGCAATCCTCCTCTCCCCTCAAGAGTTTAAATTCAAGTTTAGACTGAATATATATTCATCTTTCAGGAAACAAAATGCGACAAAACCCTGTCACCTACCTGGGTCGGTCTTCCAGCACATTCGATACAAACCCACAAGAATAAATGCTGAAAGGGTCACCACAATCAAAGCAATAACCACTGGCAGAATAATACCTAAAACGTATTGAAGACATTGTCAATTAGCGTGGCTGTTGAATTTAACAGTAAGTAGTTTACTGAGCAAAAGCATGCATGCATTCTTCCTTCTTCAAACATCACTCTATTAGACATCTTATATTTTAGGCAAAGAAGATTTATCTGATTCAAAGGTTTTGCTCTAGTTGTCATTTCTGACATATCCACTTGATGTCAGTCTTGCAGCCTTTTGAAATAAAATTGTAAACCTAAGGGAGCTGGTTCCTCACCTTAGTTAGACACTGGAGAAGTGAAGCAAATGGAAGACTGGAGATGTCCTCTAGACTATAGTGTGACCCACATTCACACATTATATTCTTTACTACTGTATAATAAGGTTACTAATCTATCATCTATTATCTATCTATCTGTCTCTCATCATCTATATCTCCCGTACTGGAACTGCTCTAGTCATAATGTTGGCATCCTAAAATATCACAAATGTCTTTCCATAATGATATCTTAAAACTAGAAACAGCGTAAAATAGCATAAGTGGATATAAGTGGAAAGCAGAATCGATTTCTAAAAGTGAACACATGGTCCAAGAGGGATGTATATGGATGTGGTCATGCATTTAAAGGAGAGGTGTTGTGACAGTAAGTTAGGGTGAGTTTTTAAGAGGAGAGTCTTGCTGTTTTGCTTTGTTTTTAGCACCTGCCTTATGTTCTGACAGTCATTTCCCAAGACAGCTGTCATGAGGATACAACCAGAGATGCAGAGGTTATAGCTCTTATTTAATTAGTTATTCTTAGCTGCTTGCATATGTACTCCTTATATTTATCCAATTCTTTTGTAGGATGGCTTACACTTCCAATTTTATGGTTAAATGCTTGCTTCATATTAGACCTTGAGTGAGATCATTGGTGCCTCCCAAAATGAAGATGCCATGAATTAGCACGTCAGTAAATGTAATGCTGACTTATTCAATAGAATGGCTTTACCTAAAATTAGATAATCTTTTCTAATCCAGTTTCATATACATTCACTTTATCCTTAATTTCTAGAGAAATTAATGGATTTTTTCTATTCAGTCCTAGAATACACATGTGTTATATGACATATATATGTTTTTGCTAAAATGGGGCATTTCTTTAAAGGCCATTTTTAACATTAAGGTAGAGTTCTCTGAAGAGAAACAATTCATTTTTATAGACCCCTCTGCCTGTGCACTTTTGCTTATCTGAGACTAGTCTCATCAATTCACCTTGACCCTAGGTGGTAATTGCTGAGCACTAAAGTAAGGAAAAAATCCCAAGGGTGTGCTCATTAAAACCAGACTCAAGGGGCACCTTGGTGGCTCAGTCAGTTGAGCATCTGACTTCAGCTCAGGTCATGATCTCACGGTTTGTGGGTTGGAGCCCTGCTTCAGGCTCTGTGCTGACAGCTCGGAGCCTGGAGCCTGCTTCAGACTCTGTGTCTCCCTCTCTCTCTGCCCTTCCCCAACTCATGCTGTCTCACTCTTTCAAAAATAAACACATTAAAAAATTAAAAAAAAAAAAACAGACTCAATAGTAGGAAATTCTTAAGCGAGCAGCAGTTAGATAGAATTATAATGGGATTGCAGGTTCAGTAAAGTTGATAAAGGCTGTCTATAATTGAATCCTCTCCTTTATCAGTCACATTCAAACATTCTGAGTATTTATAGCCGTGAATGAAGATATGTCCGTTACTCACTGGAATAAGAGGGGCTGGCTGAAGAAGAGCTTGCATTTTTTGCATCCTCAGTACCTATTATTTTAAGAAAGAAAAAAAATAAATCACCTTTGGTTAATGTATGCCAATCTTCCCAGTCCTTCCCCACCCACCCTTTCGTCCCATTTAAGCAAGCCTCTGTGATCTATAAGTATGATGCTTCAAGCGGAAAACAACAACAACAACAACAAACCAAAAAACAAACAAACAAACAAAAAAACTATCTCATTCTGAAAGGGCTCTGTTTTGTACATCAAGTTTGGTAGGGAGTTAATGTATACAACTTGATGAGTTTGGACAAAGGTATATACCTGTGAAACTATCATCACAATCAAGGTAATAGATAAATCTATCACTTGCAAAGTTTCCTTGTGTCCCTGCAGTTTTGTTTTGCATTTCGATTATACCTCAATAAAGCTTTTTTAAAAAGACTGTAGGGTTTTCTTGGTGAGAAGAGATCAAGTAACCAAGCTTCCACTCGTATTACACAGAAGTCATACCTTGAAACTGGGAGATGTTTCCTGGAGTAGTTATTGATATTGAGGGTAATGTACTGGCATTAGAAGGTAATGTCTCTGGACGTAGACTGTTAACTGTAGGGAAATCACAAATGCAGTCAGACGAAGGTATTGGTTCTTCTTACTGAATTTCTTTGTGGATGTAAACAGTTTGCATTTCTGAAGACCCGTGAAAATGGTTTATTGTTGAATAATAAGATACATACAACCGTACACTTAATCATAAGTTCATCTATTCTTCCTGTAAAGACGATTAAATTTGGAATCACAAAACCTGGGCGCCAGCATCACGTCTTCGAGAACTGGCCAAGAAAGCTTGAGCAAGTCTCTTTTCCTAAGCTGCCGCCTTTATCACCTGCTTCATGAAATTCTTGTGGGATGTGAATCTATTCAAAAACAGTACTCACATTTCAGATATTACAACTTCGGCGGATGTTTTTTTTTTTTTTTTCCCACTGTACTTAAAATAGACATAAATGCATAGGACTTCAGATTTTATCGTGTTTCTTGGTGGTTGAAGAAATTGCAGTTGAGGCTTTGATTAGAAGGATTGTCTGGGGAAAATATCAAGGAAAATTCCTTCATTTGCACCCTTGAAGCTCAGTAGTTGTTTACATTTATGTGCCTTCTTTAGAATAACTGCTGCTTGGTTGCATTTCTGCCACCGTCCATGCTCTTTTCTTCCAAAGGAAATATTAAGTTTAACTTATTATTATTCTCATTAATGTGTTTACTTAAGTCAACATCTGCAACCTTCAATCAGAAGGACTGAAACAAAAATTATAAATAAAGTTGCATTATTCAAAACCCACCGATCTCAATAAGTTGCAAGGAAATATAAATACCTAAGTGCTTTGTAAACTTAAAGCATTTATCCTCGTGAATTTTGGATAAAGCACAGTTTGCATTTTGAATGATTTTGGAAAAGAATTATTTTTCAAAGAATGTAGTTTAAAATGATTTCTTTTTATCACACCTGCTTGGCTTGTCTCGCTGCTAAGTTTTAAGTTCTGGCAGTGTGAAGGCCATAACCCCCACCATCCTCCACCTGGAGCTCTAACTACTGTGGGTGTGCAGTGATATGTGGCTGACTGCTTGGCTGCACCAAGAGGCATCTCTTATAATTATGGCCCCCTTAGGAGTATTGGTGCCATGTATAATTGCACCAAAGAAATTGATATCGCCTATGGCTGCCTTGGATCCTTCTTTCTTTGCCACCCACAGTCCATCGCGCATTGCATGCTCATGCATTTTTGACATCTGTGGGGAAGAATGATGTTTCGAGTCTGTACCGTTCTTGCCATGCAAGGGATCTGTGGGAGGAAGCTAGATATATGCCCATAAGAACAAAGAAAAATGTCAGACTAGTGCACTAAACAGGCAGAAAAAGCAGTACCAAATGAAAGACTGGGAACTAGCTGAAACCTTGGTACTTTTAGTTGTTTTTTCCAGCGTCAAGTGTTTTAGTGAGAATGTTGCTCTTTTGATTGTGTTGGTAGAGAACAAGATAGCTGATTAAATTACCAATGGCATTAATTCACCTGGGATGAATTAATGAATTCCCAAGGCTTAATTTTCAAGACTCCAAATCTTATCTTACTACCTTCTCTCTTTTTAAAAAAAAAATGTTTATTTTGAGAGAGAGAGTGAGAGCGGAGGGAGAGGGAGAGAGAGAGAGAATCCCAAGCAGGCTTTGCACTGTCAGCACAGAGCCCAGCGTGGGGCTCAGTCTCATGAACCCGGAGATCATGACCTGAGCCAAAATCAAGAGTGGGATGCTTAACCAATAAAGACACCCAGGTGCCCCTATCTTACTACCTTCTCACAGATAAGCTAAATGGCCATAATTCTAAATATAACCCATGTGGTTTATATAAAACTCTGAACTTTCCTATTTAAAACATGTTGATAGTCCAGTGCCAATTCTTAGTGCTAATGATCCATAGGTTAACCCTTCTTGAAAGAAGAATTTATTGGCTCCTTGGACAAAGAGTTTAAATTTTTTGTTTTTCTTTTAACTGAAATGTTCAGTTAATTAATCATTTCTGAAACCAGTACATCTACACACACACAATTACACACACACACACATACACACACACTCTTTACCTCTAGTAATGTGCAGTGCCTTCTGGGGTTTTGTTTTCTCTTGTCTTTTATTTAATATTTACAATATTGGTCATGACCCACTTATGGAAATTAACTTACAGGTTTGAGATAGACTATTAGAATGCTCATATTGATGAAATTGTTATTCTTGGCTTAATTCATAAATTGTGGGCCTAATGGAATTCTTTCTGTGACTAAGATAGAAGGATCCATGGTGTGTTCAGAGCTGATAATCTCTGTGGGTTTTGTTGAGACTCTATTATCCTATATTACTATTGAAGCAGCATTGGCAGAAGATGTACAAGAGAAGTATAGTGGAGTATTTAAGAGCATGATTCTGAAGCCAGAGTACATGGGTTCAAATCTGACTATAGAACTGGTTTCCTGGAGAATGTTGGGTAAGTCACTTAACCTCTTTTTTTTTTTTAATGTTTATTTATTTTTGAAAGAGAGAGAGAGCATGGTCAGGGGAGAGTCAGAGAGAGAGGGAGACAGGATTTGAAGCAGACTCCACACTGTCAGGCAGAGCCAGATGTGGGGCTCGAACCCATGAACCATGAGATCATGACCTTGGCTGAAGTTGACGCTTAACCAACTGAGATACCCAGGTGCCCCCTCGCCCTTTTTAAGTTTCTTTATTTTGAGAGTGAGGGTGAGAGTGCAAGCTGGGGAGGGGCAGAGAGAGAGAGAGAGAGAGAGAGAGAGAGGGAGAGAATCTCAAGCAGGCTCCATGCTTTCAGCACAGAGCCCGAAGTGGGGGCTTGATTCCATGACCCCAGGATCATGATCTGAGCTGAAATCAAGAATTAGATGCTCTACTGACCACACAGGTACCCCAGGTCATTTAACCTCTTTGTGCTTGAGTTTCCACATGTACAAATGGTGATTATAATAGTTCTATATCATAGTGTTATAAAAGTTTAATGAGTAAAATTATATTTAAATTGCTTAGAAGAGTACTTGATACTAATATATTTATATTATATATAATATTATTATAATATCATAATATATGATACATGATATATTATTATGCTATATTATTATATTATATTATTTTATAATAATATATTTTTTATTATATTGTGATTAGGCCTCTAAAGAGTTGTACCTTTCACCCAAAGTCAATTTGTCTAACTTTCTCAAAAATTCTTAGTGTAAAAATATATGCAATAAACTTTATGGGTACCTCCATGTTTCTAGATGCTTCTTTTCTCTAGCCAGGAACTGGAATAACTGAAGTATATAGTGCTCTTAGATGACATAGATTTACTGTTTGACCCTGACTTTTGGTGATTGTAACGATTATTTAATTTCAGATATGTTCTGTCGTAATTTAAATACAGTTTGCAAGCTTCAGGCCAATGCTTGGAACAGGCTGTTTGAGGTAGAGACCCTCAGAACCAAGTCTGTTGTAACAAGGTGCATCCAAATTTACCCCACTGGCATCAGACTGTGGCATATATTTGGCCCTTGCTGTAAAGGGCCAAATATATTTCTTCTGTTTTACCTGATGAATCATTGGGTGTTTTAAAGACAGAAGGCCTTACTGATATCTCAGCGTACCTGTGGTGGCAGTGAGAATGAGCCTTAGAAAACTAACTACAGGAAGTGTAATTGACCAAGGTTCCCCACCTGCTTTCTGAAATTCATTGCTGTGTTCTTGCTGATGTCATGCCTCTCCTAGGCTGAGCCTAACAGGCCTGTTCCTGGGAGCCGCAAACTCCTCTGAGGAGAGACTGGGGCTGCAGGAGTCCCTGATGGCCTTTTTAGAGGAGGGTATATGTGATACATCGGTATTAATGGGAGAAAAGTGTGAGTGGCAGCTGAGGATAAAACATTCTATATGAGAAAGAAAATACAGCTATATATTCTTTTTTTATTTCTTGTATGTTGCCTACACTTCTTTCTAAACACTTCTTTTTGCTTCTTTCTGAACACTTTCTAAACACTTTCTAAACTTTCCAGATGCTTTATTTAAGATTTCTTTTTGAGTTTATTTATTTATTTTGGGAGAGACAGAGACAGTGCAAGTGGGGGAGGGGTAGAGAGAGAGAATCCCAAGCAGGCTCCACACCACCAGCACAGAGCCTGATGCATGTCTTGAAACCATTAAGCTGTAAGATCATGACCTAAGCCGAAACCAAGAGTCACACGCTTAACCGACTGAGCCACCCAGGCTCATGTTTCTAAACACTTTCTAAACTTTCTAAACATTTTCTAAACAGTTCTTTTTACTTCTTTCTAAACACCTTCTTTTTTATGCTTAAAGAAGTACCTAAGGGGTTAAACTTAATTGAATTGAATGATTGTTTCCCATTATTTATAAATAACTGGGACACGTGTTTAAATTGCAATTTGGTGGATTCACGTCTCATTTTAAAAAATAACTTTTGAGCATTTGACACAATGAGTCATTCCTCCTGAACACCTTTGCCTCATGTGACTTCCGGTAGAGCACAGCTTATGGGCTAATCTTCTTGGTCTCTTTGGCTGGTTCCTCCTTTATCTGACTTGATCTTGGAGGGTCCCAGGGCTTAGTCCGTGGTTCTCCTCTCTAACTATGCTAATTTCTTTGATGATCTCATTCAATTTCAAGGCTTAAATACAATATCAATGCTAATGATCCCCTGACTTGTATTTCCAGACCTCATTCTTAAACTCCAGATTCATAAACCCACCTGCTTACTCAGCAAATAATAAACATCTTAAATTCCACGTGTCCAAACTTGAACTTCTATTTTATCTTTAGCCTTCCCATCTGGCAATCATTCCTTCCAGTGGTTCAGGCCAAAGATCTCACAGCTATTTTTGCCTCATCTTTTATAACCTATCCCACATGCAGGATCACCAGGAATATATCTATTGGTTTCACCTCCAAAATATATGCAGAATTTGGAGACTTCATGCCACCTACCCTGTGACTATGCTGGTCCAAGCCAACACCATCTCTCTCCTGGAAAACTACCAAAGTATTTTTGCTTCATCTGACAGTCTTTTCTTAGCTCTCAGATTTATATTTATAAAATATGAGTCAGACCATGTCACTACTTTGCTCAGAACCCCCAATGTTTCCCCATTTCTCTTATGGAAAAAGCCAAAGACCTTGCAATAATCCTCCAAATCCTAGGCAATCTGCCTGGCAAATCCCCTGCCCCCATACCTCACTAACTCTAGAGGTTCGTAAACACACTGGGCCTCTCCTCAAGTTCTAGATCTGCCAGGACCCTCTTCCTCTACATATTGGTTTTCTTACTTCCTTGTATTTACTTAAGTCTTTTCAGGAAAGCTCACCTTGACCACATTTTTCAGTACTGTGAAATGGTCCCCACCTTTCTTCACCTCTCCAGCACTCGCGATCCCTCCTTCCTACACTGCTGTGCATTTTCTCTTTCTTATAACACTTACCATCTTCTAAGTAAGATCCTTGAGGTCAAGGATAATATTTTGCTCACTGGTGTCTCCCAAATGTTAGAACAGTGTCTGGAAGTACAGTCCATAAGCCTTTGCTCTATGGATAAACAATTTTTTTTTGTAGAAATGACTACTGTTAAAGATAAAAATGAATTAATGAGCATACCTTTTGAATCTTCTTAATATTTGGACTGGTACATATTTAAAATAATTGTGTCATTAGTATGTTCATCTGTTCTACAATAAGAAAAAAGTAGACAGCTACTCTGGGTCTAACAGGAGATATTGAAGGAAATACTATGGAGTACAAGAGGCATTTATTGCCTTTAAGGAGCTTACATTCTAATAGAAGAGGTGAGAAGCACAGCCCAAAGTTGATAGATGTGAAACATGAAATAAAGAATAAGACAGAACAATATGTCAGGGATCAAAATAAGAGAGACTCTGTTATTTCTTATTGAGTTTTACTTATGAGCTAACTCTTAACAAAAACGATCTGAGGAGCTTAAGCAATGATATATACCATGAGGTGAATACGATAGAAATAAGAAATCAGAACCAATGCAAATGGATGAAACAAACAAGCTCCTTTTAAGAGTTAATAACAAACATAACACAGTTTCTGGTGCTCCTAGAAGAATTGACCCTGAGCATCCTGCAACTCAGGAAAAGGAAGCACAGTCTACTCTAGGCTTTCATTATCAGAGGAAAAAAAAAAAAGGTTTATTCTATAAGTAAGTGGCATATAAGTGGTGCAGGCAATAAATGCTGCGAGTATGGCTGGTACCATTCTGTGTTTTGGGAGGGGAATATGCTGATATGATCCCTGAAATCTCTTCTAGCTTTAAGATTTTGGTTTCTTGTCAAAGTTCCTTTCAATCCAGATTTTGTCATAGCTAGAACATATTATTGCCTATAATGGCACCCTCTGTTTACTGAATGGGCAAAATATCAAAGGGGAAGTTTTCTGCTCTCATCAGACTTTACCTTTCTAACCTTGGCACACTCTTTCTTTTTTTTTTTTTTTAATGTTTGTTTCTTTTTTCTTTTCTTTTCTTTTTTTTTTTTTTTTTTTTGAGAGAGAGAGAGCATGAGCAGGGGTGGGATAGAGACAGAAGGGGACAGAGGACCCAAAATGGGCTCTGCACTGACAGCAGCAAGCCCTATGCAGGGTTGGAACTCACGAACCATGAGATCATGACCTGAGCCGAAGTCCGATCATGCTCAACAGACTAAGCCACCCAAACGCCCCGACATTGGTGTACTCTTAAAGCAATGCAGAAAAAGTTTTATCTCAAATCTCTTTCACTTTGCTGTGGGCCATTGGTGTGACTAACCTGAGGTAACAGAATCTTTTAACCCAGTAATAACTGTGAAAGGAGATTTATTTACCTCAGGTAAGTTTTTGGAATTACATGTTGAAGAAAGAGGCTGAATTTTTTTGTGATTTGAATATGAATGGTTATTAATTTCCAGAAAGTTATATAATATACAAAGAATGAATGAGGCACTGTGCTAATTAACCTTATTCCGAAACATTTTTAATCTCGTGCTTTCTACATGAGAGATTCTGTGGCTCTAAGACACAAGGTAACACATCTGACAGTAAGTAGAACTAAGACATAATAAACCAAGTAGGACTCACAACTTCCTTCTCCCTTCTCATTATACCATGTAACTAACGGATTTTAAGTGAGTTTAGTTCATCTTGTTAATGGAACCGTTATCGATGAGGCCAGTGACATCTTTTCTCCGCATTCTGAAAGGTTTAGAATGTTCTTACCCTTCCCCCAGCACAGATACATCATCTTACCTTAAATTTACAATGTGGATAATATGACTTGAAAACACTGAGAAGTTTTACAATATGTAACTATGTCAGTGCTATGCTTTCTGAGAATGTGAGGGTAAGCTTTTCAAAATATAGGCATTAAAATATTAAATAGGATTTTTATTTTCCAATCCTTTCGGGATACTATGTGTTGTGGGAATTATTCTGAGTGTTTTACAGATGTTAACTCATTCAATCATTGTGTTGTAAATATTTTCATTTTACAAAGTTGAAACTGAAGCCCAGAGACATGAAGTAATTTGCCCAAGATGACAGAGCAAGTAGGTGGCAGAGTTGGGATTTGAATGCAGGCTCTAGAGTCTGTGCTGTTAAATACGATTATGCTGCCTGCTACAGTATTTCAGCAGGAATGAGTTACAAGTCCATGTCTCCTATTTTTGTTACATAAAATATAGTTTATTTAAATTTAGACTCCAATCAAGACAACCTTCTTCTCATCAAAACAAACTAAACACCTCCTTCCTTTAACGGGCCAAACCAGACTATGCAGATACGTACAAGGAGAGAGAATTATTCCTAATATATTAAATAAAGCACATTGTAGATTTTATAAGGCACACACCATTAGTAGTAACATTGAAATGTATTGGTTTTTAAAGCAAACGCTGGGTAGCTAATCAGTCAAGACTGAGTTCTTATTGACCTTCTGTGTAGACTAGAGAGTCACAAGCCCTTCTTGGAGACTCAGCAGATTTCCAAACTAGAGGAGAAACCACCTAGCTATACCCAGATATATACAATTTCTTAAGTGAAAGTTTATGGCAGACTCTACCACATAAATATTGACATACCCCATTAGTGAGTTCTTTTATTCTCAACCAATCTTTTAAACATTAAACAATTTCCAGGTTAAAAAAAAACAACAACAATAAACCTTTAGGTTTGCTATATGTATTTTTCTAGCTCAGGTGGATTCTAACTGAACAATAGTGCCAAGATTCTGTCAGTCAGAGTTGGAATACTCAGATAACTAATTTTCTGTATAGAATGATCGATGCTTACATTATATGAATTCCTAGAGATCAGCAACCAATTCTCAAACATTACACAGGGTGTTGAGCGCAATGAATATGCCAGGAGGGAGTATCCTCCTTTTCAAAGGCCAGTGGTCACGTTGGGTGGGATTTGTCATGTGTGTTCTGGCTTCTAATTTTCCATCAAAATTAACATCTACAACACAGTTGAAGTTGTGAAACACAGTAAAAGAAAGTAAAGAAGATAGGTACAATGAGATCTTTCACAAGTTGTACTGTCTACTATGGGAATGTTGTTGCAACAATTAATTTTATTTGTCAAGTTGACTTTGCCACTGAGTCCCCAGATATTTGGACAAGCACTAGTCTGGAAGTGTTTGTGATTATTTTTGAGGATATTAACATGTGGATTAGCAGACTGAATAAAGCAGACTGCTCTCCAATGTCGATGGCTCTCCATCCAATCAGTGGAAGGCCTGAATAGAATAAATTGGCTGAGTCTCAGTAAGAAATAAGGAGTGGGGCGCCTGGGTGGCTCAGTCGGTTGAGCGTCCTACTTTAGCTCAGGTCATCTTCTCGTGGTTCATGAGTTTGAGCCCTACACTGGGCTTGCTGCGGTCAGCCTGTCAACTTGGAGCCTGCTTTGAGTCCTCTGTCCCCCCTCTCTCTTCCCCTCCCCTGCTTGCATGCTCTCTCTCTCTCACAAAAAATAAATAAAAGCATTAAAAAAAAAAGAAGGAGTAAAGAACAAATTCTTCCTGCATCACTGCCTTGAGCTGGAACCTTGGTCTTTCCCTGCATTTGGACTCAAACTAAAATATTGGCTCTTTTTGGGTCTTGAGACCGCTGGCTTATAGTCTGGAATTTAACCATTGGCTCTCTTGGTTCTCAGGCCTTGGACTGAATGTACACATTGCTCTCTCTTGGGTCTCTAGGTTTCCAGCTTGCTGACTGCAGATCTTGGGACTTCTCAGCTTTCAAAATGCATGAGCCAATTCCATATAATAAATCTTTACACATAGATATATATAGTTTCTCTGGAGAACCCTGAGTAATATAGTTGTATTTTCCAGAAAGTTGAAGGCAACTGGCTTATTTATTTCCCCATACACTGAGGCATATTGGTCCATTTTTCTTCAAATCTAAGGTCTCTTATCAAAGAAATCAAGAGTTTCATTTTCAAGGACACGTTATTAGTTATGCTTGTCTGTGGAAAAGTGATAAGGCTAAAGAAAAGTGAATTCCATCATTGATTAAAATTGTTGTGATAGCTACATAATTCCTTCGTATCTATGGAATAGATAGCCCTGCATCACTTTTTCTTTGCATCGCCTCGCTAGCTCTGAACTCAGAGCTAGAAAAATGAGTAGGCAGAATAATCTGGAAGCTAGGCGGTCATTTCTTACACAAACATTTTCCTCATCTTTCTTAAACTGCTTTCCTAAATCTGATATATAACACAACCACAGCTAAAGGGGGAAAAAATTTCTCCCTCCCCAATCTTAACATACGGTTAAGAAGTTTGAAGTCTGTCTATGACACATCACTGTAGACCTATATGGCTACTAAAATTATTACAGTTATTTACCGTGCTGATTAGTCTTTGCTGGTAACCCTTAATGGCAGGCTCCATGTATCACTCACAACTATTAGCTAGTGTTACATGTAATAGAACAGAATGACTATTTATTAAATGCCCAGCTTAGTGGTGGTTGGTTGAATATACGGTTCTGTGTATTTAGTAGAGTCTTATGCGAAATTTGTGATCTTACCATATATATTACAGTGGGTAGTTGACGTTTGACCTTCCCACTTTAGACATGGAGCATGAATTCTTCACACATGGAGCATGAATTCTTCATGCTTATCATCATTAAGCACAACAATCAACCTCGTATTGCCTTTTCTCTATTAAATTGAATGAATGTTCATGTCTTCAAAACTTGGTCAGTAATTTCCCTATAACTATAACTATCTTTTTTATTATATTAGCCATTATATCTACATACAATTTCTTAGAATTGATGCTCTATGTATATTTGCCCTTACTTACTTTGAATTCTCAAAAAGTCTTTATATGAAATAATCATCAATTTATATACCCTTAATAATATTTTTTGAAATCAGTGGTAAAAACATAGTTTTTCTAAGAAAATGAAAGATGGATGCATAATATGAAAGGAAATGCCAAATGTGAGAACCATATATGATGCATATTAGCTCATATTTATAAAAAGGAGGCAGTACTAATAATTCTGTGGGCTAGAATTCTACCTCAACTTTTAATAAAAAAGAAATACTAAGTATTTCAAGTAAGATGCCTATTCTTGACCACATTTTTGATCAAACTGTTTCACAATTTGATATTTGAACACCTTTGATAACAAATGATTGAACAAATGATTATAGTTGTCAACAGATATATAATTAATACCTTGTCATTAGACTTTTTTTTTCAGTGAGTCTGGACTTAGTCTTTACCTGTAACATATATCTTTGAAGTTAAAGACTGACTTTTCTTATAGTTTATAAAGTCAGTCTCATTTCTTTTTAGTACACTGATCAAATCAATGATGTGTTTATTATCTGTTTTAGAACTAGTTTCTGTAACTCAAACTATAAATGGTGTAAATGGGCTTTCTATTACAGTTAAAAATCAACTATAGTTAAAGCTAGCATTTTGTAAATTAATCTCTCAGAGGATTCTTCAGTGTCTCCTTAAAGGGAACTGATGATTTGGGCAGCTTCTCAATTCTCTTCCATCTGTAACTTCTCCTGGTTAACTAGTCCATGAAGCAGAAGGGAAGGACTTCTCCTGAACAGTGCAAACCATCAGCCAATGGATGCGCTGTTTTTATGTTTTGTTTTGCTTTGTTTTTCCCGGTGCATTTTCTAGTGCATTTTAGACTTCCATGCAAATGGAAGTAAGTATTTAAAAAAATACAGTGACACAGGAAAATAAAGAGAATTAATATAAAAATAACTTCTGAATTCATGAGACATATTGTGTAGAAGATAAATAATCAAATGTTAACAGCATACTCCTTTCAGGTTTGAGTTCCTTGAACACATGATGCAGGAGGTAGACTATGATGATTATTTAGTACATTTGCTCTGAAAATGGAGTCGCTCATAATTTTCACAGCTTTAGTTTTCTGGCTTCGTAAAAAAGTGACATGATCTTCTAAGTGTATTTCACATATTCCTCATTTTTATACGTACCACAGGTGAGCAAGATTGAGAACCTAAGAGCTTTATCATTTATAAAAGTACGAGGTGGGATGTAGGAAGATAAAGTCTCCCAAATAATTATGATTTCAACACAACAGAAGGGTTCAATGTTACCATCTGCCTCTTCCCAACAATCTTTTTCAGTTTCTGTTGCGCCATCGTCCTAGATTTACTCATTTTAAAACTTAGGATAACAAAACAGGAGCACTTCTTGGAGTGATAATATTTTAGGCTTCACTGTGGTTTGTAACATCAACTCTCTGACTGCCAGGATCAGGCTGTGTTGGGAAGCACAGAGAAGACAGAGACATACTATCCTTCTGGGAGAGGGCATGCCAACCACAGAAACAGACGGGGAAGAGCGGATTCTGGGCAGAGGACTCTTCCACAGGCTTCATGCATTTACCAGGACTGATTCCACTCACTCTGGCCACGGGGCACTCAGGCACATCCTATACTCTGATCTGCATTTTATTTATTATTTATTTTTTAATACAAGTTCTCCTAAACATGTTAGTTGTCATGTCATGTTTTCTCTTGTACTATTTCCTCTGCCCTCACACTGACTGATCTCCTTTAATCTCATTTTGGGGATCTTTCTCATGAATGTTCTCAGAGAGGAGAAAATGAACTTACCTGGTGTTTCTGTTGTTTTGATTGAACTCTGATTCTCAGCTTTAGAGAAAAGAAAAGAAAAGAAAATCACTACAAGGAAATGTTGACTGTCCCAATTGTTACAGGTCGTAAATGGACATAGATCCTACTTCATTTCTGATGCACTTTTCTTTGAATCATAAAATCACAAGGTGTTCCTGGTTAGAAAGACTTTAGAGCGAAGGTCAGCCATTTTTTTTTTCTTAAAAGGCCAAATAGTAAATATTTTAGGCTTTGTGGGTCATAAGTCTCTGTAGCAACTATTCAACTTGCCGTTGTAGTGTGAATGCAGTCATGCATAACACCTAAAGAGACTGTGTGGAACACATATGGCTGTGTTCCAATGAAACTTTACTTACAAAAACAGGTGGGGTGCTAGACCCTGTCTGTGGGCCACAGTTTGCTGAATCCTGTTTTAGAGCGTCTGGTACAACTCCATATCCTCAATAAGCCAAGAAAATGCAGACAACTACAAATCCTTTGGGCGGGGCTTAATGAGTGACATGGCCATGTGTCATATTCCCACTAAGAGATGATGCATTTCCTGACCTGAGAGAGACTTAGGAAGGTTCGGACAGATACCTCTCAAACTCAGGGAATTCCTTTAACATAAACATAGTTCAGATGAGCTTTCTACAATAAAATTACTTGAAAAAATTACAATCAAAGATTACTTCAACAACTTTGAGTGTATGTACCATGAACAAAATCTGTCATGTGAAAAATAGAGAAAAACAGAGAAAATGATTTTAAAATAACCAGAAGCCCAATAGCGATAGTTTAAAATATCCATTTGACCCCTTTGTGTGTTCACTTGACTGCCTATCAGCATCTTGAATTTAACATGCTTAAAATAGAACTCTTGACGGGTATCCTTATATCTTCCTCTTCCCCCACCTTCTTGGTTCAGTGCATGGTAACATTGTCCCCCAGCTGCACAAGCCAAAAAGTAGTAGCCTTCCGTGATTCTCCTCTTTTTCTCACCCCTATGGGCTTTGGCTTCAAAACATATTCCAACTATATTCATTACTTAATTGGCTACTGTTCATCTAGCACCGATCTCTCTCCCTAGTTCCTGCAATAGCCACCTAGAAAAATCTATTTAAATTTAAGCTTCACTACTCTAGTGGCTCCCTATTCCTTTCACTATGGATGGTAAGTCTTTACAGGACATGACCCCCCGTTTCACCCTGATTGGTAGATAACATCATGGAGCTCTTCCTACCTTGGGCTTCTCTGCTCACTCTTCCCTGTGCCTTGGTGTTCTCTCAGGCTACGCTCTGGCTTCCTTCTATCTGTCGTGACTCTGCTCAGATGTCACCACTTAGAGAAGTCTTCTCCAGCCTCCTCACCTAAAGCAGACTCCTTATTTCTCTTCAAACTCTGCCACTCGGCTTTGTTTGCTCAACAGTCCTTTTATTACCACAGTGACATTTTTAAAATGTACTTGCTGTCAGTTGAATATGACTCCAGGAGGACAGAGATGGCATGTTTTATTCAGAGCCGCAATTTCAGTACCTACCACCAGGTCTCTAGTAAAAATGTGGAATGAGTGAGTGAGAATAGGAAATAACAATAGTAATAAACAAGACAAATTCTACTTACCTGAATTCAATTTTTCAGGGAAAAGAATGTGTTATTTAAAATTGCCAGTTGGACAGCACTCTCAACAATAGCCAAATTATGGAAAGAGCCTAAATGTCCATCAACTGATGAATGGATCAAGAAATTGTGGTTTATATACACAATGGAGTACTACGTGGCAATGAGAAAGAATGAAATACGGCCCTTTGTAGCAACGTTGATGGAACTGGAGAGTGTGATGCTAAGTGAAATAAGCCATACAGAGAAAGACAGATACCATATGGTTTCACTCTTAGGTGGATCCTGAGAAACTTAACAGAAACCCATGGGGGAGGGGAAGGAGGAAAACAAAAAAAAAGAGGTTAGAGTGGGAGAGAGCCAAAGCATAAGAGACTCTTAAAAACTGAGAACAAACTGAGGGTTGCTGGGGGGTGGGAGGGAGGGGAGGGTGGGTGATGGGTATTGAGGAGGGCACCTTTGGGGATGAGCGCTGGGTGTTGTATGGAAACCAATTTGACAATAAACTTCATATATTGAAAAATAAAATAAAATAAAATTGCTAGTTGGATAACTATAGCTGCCATTAAGCATACTCTTATGATTAGTTCCACATATTATTTGCTGATGTCTGCAAGGGACAGACAATTACCATTCTGCAGATCTACAAATATTAGCTGAGAAAAGTGAAACTCCTTTCAAGGTGGGGACAACGATTATAAATTAGGTGTGTTCATTCTAATGTCTATCCTCTTCTACTAAAGTAGACAGTTTTTCTATCCACTAACCCACCCTGAATGGAAAATTTATATAATTAATTTTTGCTTTTGATAACTAGTTAAAATACTTTTGAACATGGCATAATGCTGTATTTGGAAGATGCAGTTAAAATATTTATCAGCTGCTAGAGGATTAGGATGCAAAGACAATTAAAACCCTTTGTTCCTATTGCTATGAATATCAGGTCATAACCTTTCTTGCTGATAGACTTCATTAAGAATGAAAAAAAATTTAAACTTGTATCAGACAAAACCTGATTGTTCTGTATTTAGTTTTTTTATTAGCCTTCAGAAATGCATAATAACTTTAGAAGGACGTGTCATTTATAGAAAATGAACTATGTCTTAAGGCTTAGCTGAATCAAAATAATAACGTATGTCAGTGCAAAACCCTTATATTCAGTGTACGAAGAGGTCCAGACTTTCTTTTTTTTTTTTTCAGACTTTTATATATGAATGCATATGCTGTTTTTTTGAGGAACAAATTCTGCAGATCTTAAATATTTAATCAAAACTAAAATAGATACCTTTTTTGTATGAAATCAAAGAGAGATTATTTTGAAAGTAATGAAGTGTTTTCATATGGCACGTCAAATTTGGATTCAGTTCTGTGGGCATAAAAGTTTAATAACGATGAATGTTATAGAACATGGATAAAGTGTGAATTCATGAAATGTGAAGACATTTACAATTATTCCTGAGTTTTACTTGTAAGTTTCATAATACATGTTTTTAGAAAAATCTAAACTCTGATCTATAGTGAAGTGAGTAAAGTCAGATAGCAAATGAGTGTAGTGCATGCCATTAAGCTACTCTCAAATTTAACTATTTAGTAAAGACTAAAATCTTAGTCAAAGTGGTTGGCAACTTAAAATCTGTTTGTTGAGTTTTATTCTATGAGATGGAAGTGTTATGAAATGCAAGAGAACTTCTAAATTTTCAAACTTAAATCCACATTAATCGAAAACTATACTCAGTTAGCTTTTAAAACAGAAAGCTTAAACAGCAAAACAACAAACAACTTTGCTAAATATCGTCTTATAAAGAATATTGTGCTCCTAACTATATATGCATATATAACTGTATATAGTTATGCATAGAAAATGTCACTAACAGGAAAGGAGAAAAGATACATTCCCATATATATTCCATATATAATTCTTTACTGATATGCTTAAAAATAATTTACTATGCCCAATTCATGTTTTCCTTATCATTTTCTTATGCACAGCATTGGCTGAGTCATTATATGTGACATTAGAGTTGACCCCAGATCAACACAGGTTTGAAATGTGTGGGTCTACTTATACACGGATTTTTTTTTTTTTTTGGTACAGTGTAGGACTATAAATGTATTTTCTTTTCCTAATGATTTTTTAAAATTTATTTTTGATAGAGAGAGAGAGAGAGAGAGACAGAACTAGAACGGGGGAGGGGCAGAGAGCAAGAGGGAGACACAGACTCCAAAGCAGACTCCAGGCTCTGAGCTGTCAGCACAGCCCAACTCGGGGTTTGAACTCACGAACTGCGAAATCATGACCTGAGTCAAAGACGCTTAATGGATTGAGCCATCCAGGAGCCCTTCCTTATGACTTTCTTAATAACATCTTCTCTTCTTTAGGTTACTTTATTATAAGAATACAGTATATCATACATATTACATACAGATGTTAATTGACCACTTATGTTATTTGTAAGGTCAACGGTAGGCTATTAGTAATTAAGTTTTTGGGGAGTCAAAGTTATACGTGGGTTTTCTACTGCCCAGAAGGTCAGCCCTCCCAACCCCCATGTTGGTCAAGTGTTAACTTGTATTTCTGGTTTGGCTAAACCATGACTTGTGTATGACTCAGACTTTGTTGTCCTAAGAATTCCTCTTGAAATAGTACAAACTAATTAAATATCATGTAAGAGATGTTATGATTAAGTTCCCAGATAAGTGGCATAGGTAAATGGTGCAGTTCCCTAAGGAAATAATGAGCCTGGGCGATCTGATAAATTAATAGTTTCCAAAGGATGAGATGCATAGCGTTGTATGAGATTCCATAAGGCAGTACTGGAAAGTGACATTAAATAAGATTGAAACATTCAATGAGAATGTTATTAGCTTTTCATCTTTCTTTCAGTTTATTTGGTTATTTCAATGAGGAACTTTCAAAATTACAATTTAATGCAAATGTGTGATTAATACCTAACATGCGCTTATCTTGATTTATTTTTTTAAATAAGAATGACCAAGCCTTAAACAAAGAGCCTTTGGCAAGCAACAAAACCTAGCTACAACTTAATTATATTTTGTTTTTTTTTAATTTGTTTTAATATTTATTTATTTTTGAGAGAGAGAGAGAGACAGAGTGCCAGAGGGGAGGGGCAGAGCAAGAGAGGGACACAGAATCCTAAGCAGGCTCCAGGCTCTGAGCTGTCAGCACAGAGCCTGACATGGGACATGAACTCATGAACCGTGAGATCATTACCTGAGCCAAAGTCAGATGCTTAACCCAGTGAACCACCCAGGTGCCCCTTTACATTGTTTTTATAGTGATTTTATAGCTACTGTTGATGCCTCATGAAACACATTTTTCATTTACAATGGTTTTCTTCTCAAGCAAATTTAAGAACAAAAAGTGCATCAGTTTAAAGGAAGCTAATAAATAATAGTGCAAATGGTTTACATATCTCGTGACACTCATTAAATTGTGGGAAATACTGAGCTAAAATCTTGTAGAGGCCCTTGATGGATGTGTAGAATCGGGATAAGCAATTGGAGGAAAGAAGAGGGGAAGAAGAAATAGGAACATGCAAATGAGGAGCTCAGGATGAAAAAGCCGGTCAAGAATAAATCTGGCCTGATGGGTGACGGCCGGAGAACCACCTTTCTTAGAATCACAGGCTTATGTTCTGGGCCAGCCAATCAGCCAATTTGTGTTGTAATTGATGAACACTTACTTGTCAAGCATATGATTCACACAATTAAAAGCAAATTGTGGGGTGCCTGGGTGGCTCAGTCGGTGAAGTGTCCAACTCTTGATTTCAGCTCAGGTCAGGATCTCACAGTTTATGAGATTGAGCCCCGTGTCAGGCTCTGCACCGACAGCACAGAGCCTGCTTGGGATTCTCTCTCTCCCTCTCTCCATGCCCCTCCCCCACTAGCATGTGGTCTCTCTCTCAAAATAAATAAATAAACTTACTTGTTTTCTACTACCTTTATATACTTCATATAAAATAGTCATGATGAGAACAAATAGGGTATAGTGAAGAGTTTATGAGTTTTGAGGCAAGAAAAACAGTGTTTGAATTTAATTCTTTTAATTTAACCATGGCCAAGTCATTTAGTCTTTCTGAACCTATTTCCTTATTTGAAACTGGTGTGATAAATACCAACTTTGCCTGGCCTTTATAAGGATTATTATTAATAAAATAATAGCTAACATTTATTATGTTTACTTGCCAGGAATTGTTTTAAGCTTTGTGTATTTTATCTCTTTTAATCTTCACAAGAATCCTACAAGGTTATGATCTTCTAGCTCTTTTACAGATGAGGAAACTGAGGCACAGAGAAGTTAAGTGGCTTATCAAAGGCCATAGTACAAATAAATGATTGTGCTATTATTTGAGCCTGAGCAATCTCACTTCAGAATCATGCTTCATAACCAATAAGCTAACTTCCTCTTGGCATGATTAAAGAGCTTAATTTGAGGCGCCTGGGTGGCGCAGTCGGTTAAGCGTCCGACTTCAGCCAGGTCACGATCTCACGGTCCGTGAGTTCGAGCCCCGCGTCAGGCTCTGGGCTGATGGCTCGGAGCCTGGAGCCTGTTTCCGATTTTGTGTCTCCCTCTCTCTCTGCCCTCCCCCGTTCATGCTCTGTCTCTCTCTGTCCCAAAAATAAATAAAAAACGTTGAAAAAAAATAAATAAAGAGCTTAATTTTTATTTTAAGACGGGTGTGGTGCCTGGAAAAGCAGGGCTTAAGCGTAGGTCGTTCTCATGTTTAGCTACCAGTATATCTAAAATGTCTATTTGGTTATTGTACAATTATCTCTGGTTTTTGTGCAGACATAAACTCCATATTAAGCTGGAATAAATTATAGAAGAAAGATACATATTTGATAAACTAGTCACTATTTGTAAATGTTATTACTCTTACTTAATAACCTACTGATGACTTATAAATGTTATTCATTTCTACTTGACAGAAGCCAGATTTTAAGTCTGTAATATTGTTTATGCTGTGGTAGCAGAAAATCTGGCTTGGCAAAACCCTTGTAGGTATTTGGACCAAGTCCTTGCCTTCGTTGAGTTAAGTATTGGCATATTGTCCATCTCGATCTGCCTTCTACATATAATCTTATCCACATTCTTTCCTCAGCCAACTGAGAATTCACCAGCAAGAGAAAGAGTAATAGTTTTCCCTTCCTTGCCAATTTCTTGCAGTGTGTACCGTGCTTGCTTTTAAATCTGGTTACAGATACCTACGTGATTAAATTACCAGCAAGAAAAGCACCTATTTCTCCTCTCCATCTTCCTCTTCCTTTCCTCTTCTCTCCTCAGAAACCAACTGAATGTGCACCCAGTACCTGGGAATAGGACCTTATTGGAACAGGTCTTTGCAGTTGTAATTAAGTTAAGGAACTTCATAACTTCAGGCATCTGTATAAGAGAATGCACAGGGGTGCCTGGGTGGCTCAGTCGACTAAGTGTCCGACTTCGGCTCAGGTCACAATCTCGCGGTTCATGAGTTCGAGTCCACGTCAGGCTCTGTGCTGAGAGCTCAGAGCCTGGACCCTGCTTCAGATTCTGTGTCTCCTTCTCTCTCTGTTCCTTTTCCTGCTTACACTCTGTCTTGCTCTCTCTCCCACAAATAAATAATAAAAACATTAAACACTCAGAAAATAAAAAAAGAAGAAAATGCACAGACAGAAAGAGGAGACACAGAGGGAGGAGAAGGCATGTGAATACACAGAGAAAAAGACCATGTGAAGACAGAGGCAGAGATTAAAGGGGTGCATCTACAAGCCAAGGAATGCAAAGGCCTTCTGGCGGCCATCCCTAGAAGCTAAGAGGCATGCCAGGCACAGAAGCCTTTTAATAGACTTGTAGTGAATAAACTAACTTATTAATTAATTCAACAGGCTCTCATTTATTTAACTGTAAATTCAGAACACTAAGTTAGTGATACTATCTATCTTAAAAATTCTGGAATTCCAGGAACATGTCTTCCCCAGGTTGAATAAAAGAGTAAAATAAGAGAAATACACTGAACTTTAAGAGAATGGGAAATGATTAGAGATAAATGGTTTGAGGACTTGCTTCTTTTTGATCTACATCCTTTCTAGGGAGTAAAGCAATAAATTTCACTAACTCTTCTTTACTTGAAATCAAATCTACACTTCAGATGATGTACCCACAGTGCTTTTACCTGATAGTTACTATCCAAGGATCCATTACCCTATGTTTAAGAGGAAGATAAAGCTTCAGCTGTTCAACCTTCTCTTACCAGTAGATTGTTTGGTTCTCCTCCTGTCTCTGGCTCTTGGGTTTGCTAATTTTGAATATTTATGTGCGTGATGGGTAGAGATGGAAAGGGAACATTGCTCTGCTAACTGGGAATCTGGGCTAGCTCCTGGTTTCATCAGGCACAAATGGAAATGCGTGCAAACTCATTATAGCAAATGGATTCCATACTAAGCAGGAAGCACCTTGAGAAACAAGAGAGGTCTGAGGAGAAATGACTACCCCAAAAATGAGTTTTGTAAAAAAATCTCTAAAGGATTTAGTATGGAACTGGTTAATCAAATGGCAAATGCAAAGAATAGCAGTAAATACCTTTATTTAATTTTCTTGCTTTCCAGGGTGCCTTATTTTTCAAGAAATAGCTTTGTGGGTGTATTTTTTTTTAAACTACTTGGAAGAAAGCCACTTCAAACTGTGTTTAGAAGCTAAATAAATACAATAGTCCCCAGAACAGAGATGCATAGGGCATTTTACTGCATAAATCAAAGTAAAATTAGGAGTCTTAATGGACTCATGGGGCTGACCACACACTTCTGTATAAGTGCTAATTTTAATAAACCATGGTCCCTGAATGACATTTTCCTAATCAGCGACTGAATGAGTATTAGTGCAGAATACAGATTATTTGAGCTTAGTCTTCAACTGCTATACATTTTGCAGATGCATATTTACTTTTATTCTTGTTTATATTCAGGACAATCATATTATGAAATGGATGGGGTTTTGGTCTGCTAAAGGTATCTTACAGACATATATTGCCTGCAAAATAGATTCTACTTAACAGAAGCCAAAACACTACCACAAGGAAATGTTCTACATATGAAGGAGCAATGGCCCCTCTCTTCAAATTCCTCTATGTGGAAATTGTGTCATTAAATAAAACCATTAGTTCACAGTTATGGTATGAAATTAGGCTCCTTCTATATAACCTCCTTTATGTTATGTTAAAGAGAATTCAATATAATGGGAAAATGGATGTTCCCGATGTGTTTCTATTTTTTTTTAATGTTTATTTTTGAGAGAGACAGAGTGTGAGCAGGGGAGGGGCAGAGAGAGAGAGAGGGAGACACAAAATCTGAAGTAGGCTCCAGGCTCTGAGCTGTCAGCACAGAGCCCAACGCGGGGCTTGAACCCACGAACGGTGAGATCATGACCTGAGCCGAAGTCGGATGCTTAACCAACAGAGCCACCCAGGCGCCCCTGTTCCTGATGTACTGGGCCTTGCACATCCCACTTGCCATCTCCTTCTACCATAGAGATCTCCCAAGAAGAGACTTGGAGACTGTAAGTCATCTATAGCTGTTTCTTATTAAGGACTATGGATATGCCAAGAATGCCTTTATTGTTTATAATGGATGGTGTGTGATAAGGCTGTTATGCCAGATTACTAGCTTTTCCAGTCAGGATATTTTGAATAAAGATACAAATTACTTCACACCATGGAGGCCAGGATTTGGGAAGTTCTTATAGTGACGATATATGTGGTTGGAGCTAGAAAGTTGTCTAAGCTCAAGGGAGCTCTAGGTCTTGCCGCTCTCTCTGTCTCTCACAAACAACTTAATCTTGCTCATGGGGTCTGTTCATCTCCCACATCCCTTCTCTCCATTCTTCCCTATCAATTTTTATTATTCATACCATCTGTTTGCTTATGCCATAGGTATGCACAGGAGTCGTCATGGTTGTCTCAGACTCACTCTGTTGAAACCTTTCTGCTTCAGTTTTCACAGCTAATAACTTTTTCATTTGTTTGAGTTTTCTAGTTAAGGTTACACAGAAAGTAAATTTGATTAGACTAGCTCAACATTTTCTTTCCTTTTGTTTTTATTTTATTTTATTATTTTATTTTATTTTTTAATGTTTATTTTGAGAGAGAGAGAGAGAGAGAGAGAGAGAAAGCAGGAGAGGGGCAGAGAGAGAGGGAGAGAGAGAGAATCCCAAGCAGACTTCTCACTGTCTAAGCAGAGCCTGACGTAAAGCTTGAACTCATGAACCATGAGATCATGACCTGAGCGGATATCAAGAGTCAGGCACTTAACCAACTGAGCTACTCAGGTGCCCCTCCTTTTATTTTTAGGTAAAGTTTTATAAAGAAATTCACAACCAAATTCACTCATTTTAAGTGTACAAGTCAATAATTTTCAGTAAATTTATAGAGTTGTACAACCAAAACTGTAATCCAGATTTAGAATATTTTCAACAAAAAAAACTCCCTTGGGACTTTCTGCAGTCAATCCCCAGTTCCACCTCCAGCTTTAGGCAACTACTTATGTGGTTTCTGACCCTATAAGAATGTCTATTCTGGATGTTTCATATAAATAGAATTATAAAATATGTGGTGTTTTTTAAAAGGCTTTTTTCACTGAGCATAATGGTTTTGAGGTTCATGGTATTACCACATGCATCAGTAATTTGTTCCTTTAAATTGCTGAATGGTAGTCCATTGTATGGATATCCTGTTTTAGAATATTCCAAATCCATTTCAAGTGGAAAAACCAATGGAATATTCCATCACACCAGTTAGTGGGCATTTGGATTGTTTCCAGTGTGACTATTATGAATATTGTTACTATTAATAATGTCTCAAAAACACCTGTCTTGATTACTATAGCTTTAGAGTAAGTTTCGAAGTTAGCTTATGTAAGTCGTCCAACTTTGCTCTTCCTTGACCAAATAGTTTTAGCTATTCTAGGTATTTTTCATTTCCAAAATTATTATTTAGGATCATCTTATCAATTTCTAATGATTTGCTGTGATTCTGTGATTCTGATAGGAATTGAATTGAATAAATTAGTCAAATATTTATCAATGGGGGGGAATGCCAACTTAAAATATTCAGTCTTTCCATCCATGAATATGTAATATCTTTCCATTTACTTAGATATTTAATATCTCGCAGAACAATAGTTCATTGTGCAAATCTTACACTTCTACTATTAAATATATTCCTAAATATTTTATTCTTTCTGGTGCTTTTGTTAATGTCACTATTCCCTTAATTTTATTTTTGAATTGTCATTGTTAACATGCAGAAATATGGTTTATTTTTGTATCTCTTATATCTTGTGATAAGAAATACTCTATTAGCTTTAGTAGTTTCTGAGTTTTTTGGTTTTCTACATAAATTATGATATAGTATGCTAAGAAAATCTGTTTTATTTCTTCCTTTCAAATCTGTATGAATGGATCTATCTATCTGTCTATCTATTCTACCTACCTACCTACCTGTCATCACCTTATTGTCCTATCTAGGACCCTTGGTTATAATTTTGAAAAGAATGGACATCTTCGCTGTGTTCAAGATCTTAAGAGGAAACCATGAAATATTTCACTATTAAGAATGATGTTTTCATAGATACCCTTTTCAGTTGGGGGAAATTACACTTTATTTCTAGTTTACTGAAATTTCTAATTAAAAGTGGGTACTAAATTTTGTCAAATGCTTTTTCTGCATCTACTGACTCCACCAATATAGTGCGTTGCTCTACTTGATTTTCATGTATTAAGCCAGTCATACATTCCTGGAAGAAAATCACTTATTTATGTTTTCTATCCCTTTCTGTATGTTGCCAAAGTTGGTTTGTTAATATTTTATTAAGGATAGTTGCATCAATGTTCATGAAGGATATTGGTTTTCTTTACTTGATTTTGTTTTGTTTTCATTCTTTTCTAGCTTTGGTATGAGGATAAAGCTGGCCTCAAACAATTACTTCTGTAGTGTTCCTTCCTCCTCTTCCTGAAAGGATTTGAGAAGAATGGTATCATTTCTTTTGAATATAGAATTCAGAGTTGAAGCCATCCTGCTTGAAGTTTTCTTCATGGGACCATTTAAAATTTCTAATGCAATATCTTTAATTGTTTCTATATATTTTCAGACTACCTATCTTATTGAGTCAATTTTAGCAATTTGTTTCTTTCTAAGAATTTTCCCATTTCATCAAAGTTTTCTAATTTGTTGCCAAGGTCACTTTTTGTGTTTTGTGTCAGGGGATATCATAGATTACTGTTTGGCCTTAAAGTGATCTTTCCTGGCACCCACCCATTTGTGGCTATGGAGGGATAAAGTATCACGGTACAAAGCCAAGTTGCCAAATGGTTGTCCAATTTGGTAGAGACCAGATAAGACAGGTGAGGGCATGGTTCTTCGGTAGCTGTGGGCTGGAAAATGTTCTGAATTTAATGTTATCCAACATACAAATTTAACATTTCAGCATGAATTTTTACACTTACTCTTGTGTTGGGAACTCTGTGATGTTGAAGCAGCGTTGGAAAGTGGAGGATTTGTCACTGTTGCATTTGCAGTGGTGAACTCATTCTTCATGACACCCTTGGTTGGGTTTCCTAATGATGTAAAAGGATAAGCAGCCATCAGGGGTATAACCAATAAATAATCTCATTAGCATTAATATTAAAATCAGTTACAACTTGAACTTTAGTTACTGAAAGTCTTCTGATCAAGATTTAGAAATTCAACATTTTGGTGAGTACCTTTTGGTGATCAGTTAATTACATCAAGAAAATGGAGGAATATTAGACTCTTCCCTATGTCTGCTATAGGTTATCTCATTTGAACAGAACAGTAATCCTATTAATTAAGTAATAATTATCATCATTCTTTAACATATGAGATTCAGAAAAGTTAACTTCCCATTTTCATGTAACTTGTAACAGAAGAGAGGCAGGATCTGAATCTAAGCCTTTCTGATGCAAAAGTTAATCACTCAGCTACCCTAGAAAGGGGGTGGTAAGAAAGGGGTAGTAGTTGAACATGGTAGTTCCAATGCTGTCTGGGAAAGAATTTTTAGGTGGGTGAAATAGACAGCAGGAAAGGGATAACAGGAAGTACATAGAATAAACTTTACATTTTTTTGGCAGAAGGGGAAGTAGAATTAACAACAAAGGAAAGGTAACCTGAACTTACAAAAATAACACTGGAATATGACTACTTGAAAAAATTTATATTTACACAAATATTATAAAAACAAAATGGTGAATGTCCCTCAGTCTTTTCAAAGTCTAATGTGGAGAACATTGGGTTAGTGAAGAAACGACAGACATGATGATTAGTGTGTACTTAAAGTTAACTAGATATGATGGTAGCTGGAGGTGGGAGGAAATCAGTTTAATAGATTTCTTTCACAAGGTAGGTTGAATTGCTGTTTTCAATTGCCAATCAGCTTCCATTCTATGGCAGCAAGCATCTATAGTGTAATGCAAATTTTTAATGCAGTTGAGAGATTCATGCTGGAGAAATTGATAGTTTGCAAGAAGCCCTCATAGACATTGGGCAAATATGTTTTCACACAAAAAGGCTTCAGGAATTGGTATGCCAGCAAAATATAAATATAAATTCAAATATAAGCCATAGCATTAACACTGCATATGGTAAAGAAAGATTTGAAATGGGCAAAACTTCAGAGGAATCTTAAAGTATTAAACTGACAGATAAATATTTGAGAAAGTAAAGAGATAGCTTGTAGCAGAAATTGATGTTTGTGATAGCATGGAAGTACAAAAGATCACCCTGAATACAGGAACTCCACACTCGAGAATGAAGAAGGAATATGTGGGGTAAAGATTTTGCTCCTCACTGGAACTCCAAGAACATATTCTTAAAAAGCATTGGAACAGGATTTCCTCTTTAGAAATATTTGGTGAAGAATTCTTCTTCTGAGTTAAAAATAGAAAACCATGAAACAGCTATCCTGATGGCCTAAAGAATTCCCTAGCATAAGACAGACTCAAAAGTCTTGGACATGGTAAAGAGAATATATATTTAAGAAAGATATGGGAGGCTGGCCGATTAGCAAAATACAAAGAAAAGAGGAGAATAATGGAATATCTGGGGATACAATGCCAAAGAGATTGCTTTGAGAATTGCCTATTATTGATGTGGAATATACATCACAAATGAGGGTAGAATGAGAGCCTATACTTAACACAGGACAGGTTGTCAATTACACAGTGTCATGTAGGCCATGGAAGGAATCTTGAATGCTTTAAAGGTAACCAAAATATTTTTAAACATACATGGTGGACCTAAAACCAATAGAAGGAAAGATGCAGAGACAAATGCTGCCACAGCCATAAATTTTGAAATTTTCCTAGTATACTGAGATGTTTCGAATTCTAGTCAAGAGAGAAGAAAATAGGTGACCTACATTTATTAAGATATGAGACTCTTAAAAACTGAGAACAAACTGAGGGTTGATGGGGGGTGGGAGGGAGGGAAGGGTGGGTGATGGGTATTGAGGAGAGCACCTGTTGGGATGAGCACTGGGTGTTGTATGGAACCCAATTTGACAATAAACTTCATATACTGAAAAAAATAAATTAAAAAAATAAATCTTTAACAAAAATAAAAAAATAAAAAATAAATAAAAAATAAAAAAAAAGATATGAGAATCACAGTCGTGTATTAACATCTTGTTCGGAAAATTTTCCCAATTGTACTTGGAGTTCTCACATAGTAGATTCTGGACTCCTGCCAGAAAGTGATTGCCATCTCAGAAAAATGAAACTAATCTTAAGGCTGTTCTTTTAACCCATATGGCTTGCTGTCGTCTAGTTTTTCTGTCTGGTCATTTCCCCCAGATAACACAATGTATCTTCTTTGATCTACAGGTGCAAATTGTACTGTAAACCTAGGTGATATTATATGTATTCGGTTTGACAAACCTTATTTAGCTTGAGTAATATTAATTTTTTTATTTTATTTTTTATTTTTTAAATTACATCCAAATTAGTTAGCATATAGTGCAACAATGATTTCAGGAGTAGATTCCTTAGTGCCCCTTACCCATTTACCCCATCCCCCCTCCCACAACCCCTCCAGTAACCCTCAGTTTGTTCTCCATATTTATGAGTCTCTTCTGTTTTGTCCTCCTCCCTATTTTTATATTATTTTTGTTTCCCTTCCCTTATGTTCATCTGTTTTGTCTCTTAAAGTCCTCATATGAGTGAAGTCATATGATTTTTGTCTTTCTCTGAATGACTAATTTCACTTAGCATAATACCCTCCAGTTCCAGCCACATAGTTGCAAATGGCAAGATTTCATTCTTTTTGATTGCCGAGTAATACTCCATTGTATGTGTGTGTGTGTGTGTATATATATATATATATATATATATATATATATATATACACATTGTATATACTCCATTGTATATACTCCATTGGGTGTGTATATATATATATATATATATATATATATATATATATATGTATATATATATACATACCACATCTTCTTTATCCATTCATCCATCGATGGACATTTGGGCTCTTTCCATACTTTGGTTATTGTTGATAGTGCTGCTATAAACTTGGGGGTGCATGTGTCCCTTTGAAACAGCACACCTGTGTCCCGTGGATAAATGCCTAGTAGTGCAATTGCTGGGTCATAGGGTAGTTCTATTTTTAGTTTTCTGAGGAACCTCCATACTGTTTTCCAGAGTGGCTGCACCAGTTTGCATTCCCATTGAGTAATACTAATTTAAATCGTGGTATCAAAATAGTATTGACTTTACTCTTAGGACTTGTTTTGAAATTCATGCCCTTTTAAGTCTTAAAACTTTGGTATAGGTAGGATGAATGAAAGACAAACTATAAGAATTTTACAACTGTATTTGACTTGGAATAAGAAGAGTCTGACACACTAGAAGCTTGAGAAAGTTGCATCGATGCTAGAAGCTTGAAAAAGTTGCATCAATACCATAGTGTAAGAGTAGGGAAGACACCTTCACTGCAACCATAACATTAAGTGAAAACCATTGGCTAGAAATGAGCAGAATGAATGTGAAGGATTGGGGCTATTTTATAATTACCTTGAAATATTAATGTGAAATTTGTTTTGTATATTTTGTGAGGTTAACTTTTGGGAAGAAGTCAACAAATACGAGTATTAATTATATTAGGAATTTAAGGTGTGTTTACAACAGACCGACTTGAAAGAGAGAGTTTATGGAGTTAAAATGTGCAAGGCATGGGATTAAGCAGCATTATTCCTTTGGAATTATATAATTTGAATTACAGTATTGTTTTTTCTAATGCACATAGCAAAAGCTTCTTGTGTGGTCGCTTTGTCTTCAGAAATAGAATATAAGATAAGGGGCTTTTTGACAAAGTTAGCATTTATTAAAATATCTGCTAAATATATTAGTACCGTGGTATGTTAATTTGGTTTTATGTTTAAGAAAAAACATTTGTAGTTAAATTAACTGGAGCTGCCTAGATTGTAAAAAAGCCAAATGGATGTCTTTTTGATAGGATTACTAAGATTAAATAAATGTTACTGTGCATTGCAAAACCCTAGGAGGGTAGTCTTTTCTAAAGCAATTGCCCAAGGATCTCCATTTCCAGGGATGTGCTATGGACTAGCACTCCATAGAAATTCTGTAACCATGGCAACATGGGTAGTCGTGGATAAACTTAATCAAAGTAATGTCTTGATTCATTTCTGTGACTTCTAGCGGTCATATGAAAGAGCCACTCATGTAAAGACTGTGAGAGGCCTAAATATTTATACCAATGGTCCTATGGAGATGCATCAAAGCATGTCAAAGACTGAAGAAAATGTTTCTTAAGAGCTTGCTCAGATTTTCTGATACTTTCTTTGGAATGAAAAGTAATGCCTCAGAATGTAAATAAATTTAGATGCCATGAGAAAAAAAAATGTGAAGGGGTGTAGGCCAAACACCTGAGCAATTCAACTAGAACTCAGGACTGTATCTCCTTCAGTGCTTCAGGATGGAACCAGGCTGCAAGGGAATTCCAAAGATTCTGAAGAGAACAAAATGGTGATGGTAGAGGAATATGTAGGCAAAGTAGGACTAGAGCTTTCAATGGGAGACAAGAGGAGGAGAGAATTTTATTTTTATGTGAATTTTGTGTTTCCTGTTCTGTGGGTAAGGGTATGTGTGAAGGGCCCCTTGAAAGTGTGCGTTTGCCAATACTTTCCCTCTTGCTAGACCAACCGGGTACAACCCCAGGGAAAGTGGACCAGAGCGTACTACCAAGAGCTCTCTGACACTCAGGCCTTGGCTAAGAGAATGTTTAGATGTCTTCAGATCTATTCATTTTCTAACTCAGTTATCAAGTGAAGTTCGTATGGGAATTTGGGGCTGATCCCAGGCCAGGTACAAAGTTTTACTTGTATTGACAGTGGCTCTTTGCTCACATACCCCAGAAATCATGTGGTTTGCAGTGGTTTCGTGACCTCGGAGGGATCTAGTCATTTGGGATTCTTTTTGAGCCCCTGCTCTTCCTTAGAGACTTCATTAATAAGTAGATATTGACTTTCCACTTAAAAAAAGTCTATTTTAATAGTGTTTCCTGGAGCCAGACCAAATATTGGTAGAGGCGTCTCCTTCATTTCTCAGATCTATTGATTTTACACACAAGTGAATAATTGGCAACAGTGTTTATGGGACTCTTAAAAGCTTTTGGGATATTTGAGCTGCCCTTTTGAAAACTGTGGCCCACAACAATTACCAATGGGATGACTCCGTGTCAAATGGTGGGAGAAAAAGAGTTGCTTTGTTTGTTTTCTGGTTTTAGAATGCATATTATTATTATTATTTTTTTATTTTACTGTGAATGGCATTTAAATAACACAGTAATGCCTTGTTTCAGTGATTTTTTTTAACCATACTGCTGAAGCCCTAAGGGCTCAGTGCGGAAGCCTCACAGACTCCCATTAGCAGTAAGAGAGAAAAATGGGTAGAAATCCCTCCTGCCCACATACACCACCACCACATTGCTTCAAACAAGCAGTCCAACTACTATTCAGTATATTGGCATTTTGGACTTCCTCATAAAATTTTACATGGAAATATCTCTGCCAATGAAAAAAAAGCCTTAATTAACAATTGTCTTAATAATGAGGGTCGTAAAATGGTAACCTTGCCTATCCACACTAAAAGCAAGATGAGGAATTTCAGAGTAGGCAGGAATAACAAGATCCACCGTTACTGTGAAATTCAGGTGTTCATGAACCTACACTCTATGCAAGAACATGGCCTTTCACCTGGATATATTTCCTTTTCTTTTTTTTTTAATACAATTCTAACAATTTTGCTGTGTGTGTTTATATAGGTGTGTGTGCATGTGTATATGTGTGTTTGCCACTTAAAGGAAATAAACATCCATAGCAGGCTGGCAATATCATCAAAAGGATAGTCTGAAAGCAGGGAAAGAACAAGAACATTTACCAAAACCTTAAGAGAAAAGTTAAAGTTATAGAATTTGGTGACTACTTTGTGCAGAGAGAAAAAAACAAAACAAAACAAAACAAAAAACCACATAAACCTTACTAATACCTGAGCACTTACTGTTTAAAAGCCAAGTATCATAACTGAGATTAAAATAATAATACCAATTCATTAAGAAATAATTGATTATGAATTTTGAATTAAATGGAAAGAAAAACTTGAAACTAAAGTATCAGGTTTCAAATTGCAAATTGTTACTATAATTTTGTGCTTCTTTTGTTAAGTCATTTAACATCTCGGAAACCCAGGTTTTCCATCTTCAAATAATAAAAATTAAATAATAATTTAAAAATAAACTAAAAAATGATAATACATTTCTTAAAAACAAGAGCCAAATGCACTACCTACTATAAAAATGGTACTTTGAAAACAAATTGCAAAGCATTTTCAAGTTATGCTTGTTATACTCTGGCTAATAGAGACAAGGATATCTATAATACACTTTAGGATAGTTTCCATATGCTTTATTTTTAAAATTACATTAAATTAAATTTTAAAATTGAATGCATAAGGGAAGTAATTTCTGATAGGCAGTATACACACTGAAGAGGGGGACACCTGCCTGGCTCAGTCGGTAGAGTATGCAACTCTTGGTTTCAGGGTCATGAATTCGAGCCCCACGTTGGGTGTAGAGATTACTAAAAATTTATTTTTTTTAAGAAAAAAAAAGAATTTGGGGAGCCCAAGTGGCTCAGTTGGTTAGGCGTCTGACTCTTGATTTTGACTCAGGTCATGATCTCAAGGTCATGAAATTGAGCACTGGGCCAGGCTCCTTACTGGGTGTGGAGTCTGCTTAAGATTCTCTCTTTTTTATCCTCTGCCCCTCCACCACTCATGCATGTTCTCTCTCCCTCTTTCTCTCTCTCTTTCCAAAAACAAAACAAAACAAAACACTGAAAAGGAAAAATTTCTTTTAAATGTAATAGGAAGAAATTTATAAACATGTAGAAACTTAAGAATAAACTAAATAACCAATGGGCCAAGGAATAAATAACAAAGGATACTAGAAAATACTTTGAGATGAACAAACATGGAGATGCAACCTACCAAAATTTATGGGATGTAGTAAAAGTAGCACTGAGGGAATCTTATGGATGTAAACATCTATTTTATAAAGGAAGAAAGATCTCATATTAATATTCCATTCTACCAACTTAAAAATTTGGTAAAAGAGGATTGAACTAACCCCAAAGCCAATAGAAGGAAGAAATAATAAGGATTAAAGGGAAGAGAAATAAAATAGATAATAGGAAATAAATACAAACATTAATAAAATAAGAAGTTGGTTCTTTGGGAAGATTGACAGAATTGACAAAGCCTTAGACTGACAAAGAGAAAAGAGAGAGGACTCAAATTACTAAATTATGAATGAAAGTGAACATATTGCTATTATCCTTACAGAAATAAGAAGAGTTATAAGGCAATGCAATAAGCAATTGTATGCTAACAAATTATATAAACTAAGTGAAATGGGAAAAATCTGATTTCCCAGGAAATAACCAACTATGACCAAAACTGAGTTAAGAATAGAAAATCTGAATAAACCTGTAATGAAAAAAGAGACTGAGTTAGTAATCAAAAAACTTTCACAAAGAAAAACCCAGGACTAGATGGCTTCACTGGTCAATTCTACCACATGTTTAAACAATAATTACCATCAATTCTTCATAAACTCTTCCAAAAGTTAGTAGAGGAAGGAGCACTTCTTAATTCATCTTATGAGGCTAGTGTTAACTTGATGCCAAAATTATGCAGAGACATCACAAACTTTTCTTTCTTATGAATATAGACACAAAAATTCTTTTTTTTTTTTAGTTTATTATTTATTTTTGAGAGAGAGAGTAAGAGTGTGAGCTAGAGAGAGAGAGAGAGGATCCCAACCACACTCCACACTGACAGTGCTCAAACCCATAAACAGTGAGATCAAGATCTGAGCCGAGATCATGATCTGAGCTGAAATCAAGAGTCAGATGCTTAACCCACAGAGCTACCCAGACACCTCTAGACACAGAAATTCTTAACAAAATGATAAAAATAAAATCCAGCAATATATAGAAAGGATTTTATGCCATGATGAACTGGAATTTATCTAAGAAATGCAAGGTTGGTTCAACATGTAGAAATCAATGTCATATGGCATCTTAAGAAAATAAGAGATAAAAGTCACACGATAATCTCAATATGCCAAGAAAAAGCATATGGCAAAATCAAACACCTTTGCACGATAAAAACATTCAACAAACTCGTACTAGAACTGGGCTTCCTCATCCTGATAAGGGGCATATATGAAAAATGCACTATAACATCATACTTAATGGTGAAAGCATTCCCTATAATTAGGAGCAAAACGAGAACGTTTCCTCTCACTACTTCTATTCAGTGTTGTATTGGAGGTTCTAGCCAGGGCAAATTGATAAGAAAATAAAATAAAAAGCATCTAAAAATTAAAAAAATAAAAAGCATCTAGATTGAAAAAGGAGAAGTAAAACTATATTTGTAAAATCTTGTGTATAGAAAATCCAAAGGAATACACACATGTACAATTTAGGACCAAAAAATGGATTAAGCAAGATGGCAAGATACAATATCAGTATATGAATATACATTGTATTTCTATACAGTAGTAATGAACAATCCAAAAACAAAATTAAGCAAATGATTCCATTTACAATAGCATGAAAATGAATAAAATATTAAGAATAAGTTTGACAAAAGAAATGCAAGGCTTCTATGTTGAAAACTACAAACATCATAAAAAAATTAAAGACAGCCTAAAATAAACAGAAAGTTGTCCTATATTTGTAGATTATAAGATTTAAGATTGTTAAAATGGCAATACTTCGCAACTTGATCTGAAGATTTGATGCCACCCCATCACAATCCCAGCTGACATTTTGCAGAAATTGACTAGTTAATCCTAAATTTTCCTATGAAAACTCGAGTGAATCAGAATAGTGAAAATAATGCTGAAAAAGAAGGAAAAAGTTGGAGGACTCACATTTTCTGATTTCAAAACTTAATGCAAATGGGAATCAAAAGTGTATGATTCTGGCATAGAAACAGATACAGATTTGAGTCCAGAAAGAAACCTCATACATTTATGGCCAACTGATTTTCATTGAGAGTGCCAAGACAATTCAAATAGGGAAAGAATAGTCTTTTCAACAAAAGGTGTTAGGACAACTGGTTAATTGTGTGCAAAAGAATGAAGCTGGACACCTACCTCACACCGTATACGAAATTAAAGACTTAAATGGAAAAGCTAACATTATAAAATTCTTAGAAGAGACGATTGGTATAAATCTTTGTGACCTTGAGTTGAGCAATGGTTTCTTAGATTTGACCTCACTGGTGGAAGGAAACCAGAATATGTCACCTTGAAATATGCCTCTTTGGCATAAAAATTATTTTAAACTGCAGCCAATTAAGAGGCAGCCAATGCAGAAAAAGCTTTTCTGCTAAGGGCAGGATACATATTTTCCTTTTACTGGAGACAGACTTTTATCAGCCCAGAAAAGGCACTAAGGGAATCTGCAAATAAACCTTACTGGGGTGTCTGGGTGGCTCAGTTGCTTAAGTGTCACTCTTGATTTTGTCTCAGGTCATGATCTCAGGGTGGAGAGATAGAGCCCTGTGTTGCTGGCTGTTCTGGGCATGGTGCTTGCTCTTTCCCTTTCCTTCTCCACCCCCACCCCTGCAAATTGAGCATGCTTGCATGGTGTACACTTTCTCTCTCTCTCTCTCTCTCTCTCTCTCTCTCTCTCAAAAAAAAAGTCTCAAAAAAAGTCTTAAAAAAAAAAGTCCATCAATTTCCTTCTGTATGTTTACCCTCCCTTAGTTTTCCACCCTTGGAAGCCTAAACTACTTTCTTTGGTCCAATCATTTAGCTGCGAACTTGTTGTTCTTTGTTAAAGATGCTATATAAGCCAAAATTCTAAGCAACTGCTTTGAGTTACTCTTTGTTTTAGGCCTCTCATGTGATGTGTGCTGTCCACATTTATTTTTTATCTTGTTTTTTATCTTGTTAATCTGTCTTCTTGTTAAAGAGTCCCAGCTGAAAACCTAAAATGGGTAGAGGTACAGATTTACCTTCCCTACATGACAGAAAAAAATATAGGTAAATTTTCCTTCCTTAAAATTAAAGATTATAGTGCTTCAAAAGTTACATCAAGAAAATGAAAAGACAACCTGCAGAGTAGGAGAAAATATTTGTAAACTATCTACCCAATAAGGCTCTAGTCTTTAAAATATATTAAAAAATGCTTACAACTCAACAATAAAAAAATAACCCAATTTTTAAAAAATAAGGAAGAACTAACTAAATAGACATTTTCCCAAAGAAGATATACAAATGGCTGGCAAGTAGATAAAAAGGTCACTAGTCATTAGTGAAATGTAAATCAAAACCACAATGACATGCACTAGAATAGCTATGATGAGAAAGACCGACAACGAGTATTGATTAGAAAGTGGAGAATTGGTGCCTTCATACATTTCTGGTGGTATTGTCATATTGTAGAGCTCCTTGGGAAATCAGTTCCTCAACAAGTTAAAACGTAGAGTTACCATGTGACTTGGTAATTTCACTTTAAGATACATACCCCCAAGAGAAATGAAAAGATATGGTCATAAAAACTTGTATAAGAATATTCATAGCAGCATTATTTATAATAGCCAAAAAGTAGAAGCAACTGAAATGTCCATTAACTAATAAATAAAATGTGGTATATCCATACCATAAAATATTATTCACTCACAAAAAAGAATGAACTACAGATAAATGCTATAGCATGGATGAACCTACGAACATTATGCTAAGTGAAAGTCAGACACGAAAGATCATATACAATACGACTCCATTTATATGAAATTTCTAAAATAGGGAAAGAGACAGACAGTAGTTTAGTGGTTGCTGGGGAGGGTGGGAGTAGGGGGAAGTGGGAAGTGATTGGTAAGAGATATAGGGTTTCTTTATGGGGTGATAAAAAATGTTCCAGAATTCGATACTGGTGATGGTTGCAGAATCTTGTGAGTATCCTAAAAACCATTGAATTGTACACTTCAAAAGAGTGACTATTATGGTATATGAATTATACTAATGGAAGAAAAGTGATTGAAAATGATAACTACTTACCTTCATCTTTAATTGTTGTAGTTAATGAAGAAAGTGTGGGCAGCAAAGGTGAATTTAAGGATTCCTTTTTTGTTGTTCCTAGTTTGATAAGATAGATGACATTATTATTAATCACAATTTCATCTCACCTGCCAAGGAACAAATAAAAGTCAGTCAAATCTGGAGGTGAACTACAATCCCTCTGCAGAGGTACTGGGTCAGCCTTTGCCTATCTTTAATTTTCTACTTTCTATCTCCTTTTGTCTGAAATAAGGAATATAAGTACTGAAAACTTGGATGACCCAGTGAAAGCACACACACACACACACACACACACACACACACACATTTTTTCTGTGATAGGCCCCTAAAGCAAATTTTCACTGCAGATAGTTACTTGGGTATCTTTAAATATATATATTAAAAACAAATGTTTTAAAATTATTTTGTTTTTCCTAAAGAGAAAAATAACCTAGTCAATAGAACTTTCACATCCCACCCAGAATTACATTTCATTTTGTTGATTTAGTTATGACATTGGAACTTCCCAAATTACATAAATCATAAAGGAGTTTGCAAACTATTGTAATTAATTTGTCCGTTTATGAAATATTCATTGAGTTCCCAGTCAAATGGGTGCAAGACCCATTTCTAGATTCTTGAAGGCAGTAGTTAACTCTTAGTCATCTCTTTAATCTGAGTAGTATCAAGGTTAATTCCTGGCATATGGTAGGCAAGTAGTAAATGTTTCAGATAAGGTGCTACTCATACAGGACATGGGGACCAACAAAAAGATGAAGATCCTCTTTAAGTAGTGAATACGACTTAACAGTTTGACACCTATAACTGTCAACATTCCCTTCTTAAAACACGTTAGGATACCCTTTTGTGATTAGGACATAATGTTCCATTTTTACTATTGGTATATATAAAATCCCAGAATGCGCACTGTTTTGGTGGGGGAGGGGAGGAAAAATTTGGCTCTGGACAGTTTAACACTTTAAAACCCGTCCAGAAGAGAGTTGTCAAGGTTAAGCTGGCTGGAGCTGTATATCAGAAAATACTAAGGAAAGACAAGGAAGTTAAGACCTTTGGAGGAACACTATGGACACATGCCTCCGAGCAGGGGGTGAAGGATTTGTCTTCTGCCCTTCTGTCCTCACCACTTATTAGAGGACATCGGTTATTATGGAAATGGAAAGTGGCTGTAACAGGTGGATTCTGTGAATTATAACATGGAGATTGGTGAAGCACTTAAGAGTTTCTCAAAGTCTTCTACACCCAATATGTGGTTATATTTTAAAAGAAGAAACCAACAAAAGAAACATTATTCCTAAAAGCTAGGTTTGGGATTTTGCATTGCCCACTCACACAATGCCATCTTAAAGTAAAGATGTAATGATATAAATGAAGTGTCCCTTCCAGCCAGGTGTGGCCCCTTGGTTTTCACTTCATCACCTACCAGTCTTGGAATCTTGGTACCAATAAGAGGCTGACTTGAATTTTTACAGTCACCTTGTTTCCTGTGTTTCACTGGTATATGTCTCATATATCGCTTGAAAATTCAAGAATGGGGAAGATTACAGGAAATAATTAGGACACATATAACAATAATCATGAATATAAACAGAAAAAGTATCAAGTGTGCATAATTCTTGGGTTTCTGAGGACCTTGTCCCCCCCCTTTTTAATAGCTATCCTGACTTCATGTTTGATAGAGGGAAGATGTGTAACAAATTTGAGCTTTGGCCCATACATTCAGCCCAAATCTGTTTGGCTTCAGTTTCAGCCTTGGTCTTTGGAAAAGTAAGAGGTAAATGGCTATCCATTTCTGGTGTTCCTGAGCTTGTGTGAACAGTGATCTTGTGATCATGCCCATGATCATTGTAACTAATCAATGTAACTCTATCTACAGCAAAACAGAGCACAATTTATTTTAGCTTTATTGTTAATGTATGAATATTCACTTTCAAATATGGATAAGCAATCTACATATAACTTATAATAAAATTCTTCTTATGTGTTAAATACGTTGAAATTCTGAAGTATAAATGCATCCTTATTATTGTAAAAATCATCAGGGTTTAAAGAAAATGTCTAATTTATAAGCATTTTATATCTTGTGAGTATAAACTAAAAGCAAATGTCAGTTTGACCACCACAAAATTCCATGACAAGGAAACAACAAAAAAATTTGTACAAAGATATTCCAGGTAAGTCATTTCCACTTCAAACTCAATAAGGAATGTAAAGACAATGGAGAACAGAAGGAAGATATGGAGAAAAACATGGTACCCAAACCTTTTTTTGCCCCCAATATTATAAGAAAGCTTAGAAGACTGTCTTTCATGCAGTCTGTTCTTTCCAGTTTTATGGTAGTCAGGTTCTAGAGAGGACGTACATCATAAACGTAACCATAACTGGCACGCTTTACGGAAGAGATGGCCAAAATTACCTGGCCCCTCTACTGACCTCAGTTGGAACTGAACATCTATTGAGTATCAGAAATGTGAAACATTAGTGCTGACAAATTAATTCAGCTAATTAAAGAATGTTTGACTCTTAAGTGCTTTAAAAATCAAGCTGAATAACAGTTATGTTTTAAGAATAAAATTTCAGGTTTATTTTTGTATCTTAGAAGTTGATTTTATGATGATGGCATTCAATGTCTGCCAAATGTTGATTCTAACTCTGGCCACTTGGCCTTCAAGCAAAATGGGCAGTGCACTTGGTACATATCTAGGAAGAGATCAGGTCCCCTCCTTCTAACTCGGGAAGCCTCTGAAAGCAAGCCCTCCTCCAAGCAAAGCTCTATTCGTCACCTCTGCCACTGTGGCCATGTCGTTGCAAGAGTGCCTATCTCACTAGCATATATTCCACTTCTCTAATGGTAAAATTTCTGCCATGGTCAAGGGAAAGAAAATTTACATGCGTTAGATAGATATAAGCACTATTAAATCAGGTATCTTTTGACCTTTAAGCAAGAAAATCTGACTTGGGAGGCCTTAAAAGGAAAAAAAAAAAAAAAAGAAGCTTCTCTATGTTGCTTTTTTTTTTTTTTTTTTTTTGGTAAATACTTTTATCATGTCTAAAATACCCATGGTGCCCATGAGGAAAGTAGACTAGAATCATTTTATCATAGATACACTTTTCCAATATTATTATGGTTGTTGTGGAGGATGAAACAATGTATAAAACTCCCCCAGATTTAAACTCCTCCCAAGCCTGAAGTCAGGAAGCCACGTATACTGATACACTACTTAGAATATGAGAATTTGAAACAAGTTTTACATTATCTTTGTATTAATTACATTACCTTTAACAGCATGGGCAATATCCAGTGTGTGTGTGTGTGTGTGTGTGTGTGTGTGTGTGTGTGTATACATATATATGTGTATATACATATATATACACATATATATGTATATGTATATATATATATCCATCCAAATATATATATTGGCACACAGCCCAACCAACCCATGTTTTTAATACAAAAGTGGTGATCAAATAAGCCAGACAAATAGGAGCTCCTTTATCTGTCTTCCTTGTCCATGTTCCCTCATTTTCCTATAAGCACAATGGACCATCCTCTGACCGATGTCTCCACTGGTCCCTACTACCATGCTGGACTTTCTGCTTCTTATACTAAATTAGAGAGTAGATTATAGACATCATAGCCTGCCTTTCTTTCTTTTTCTCTTCTGCGCCAGCACCTTCTCAGCTGATTTCTTGAGAGACTCCACGATGGACTTCATTCCTTCCCTTAATCTCTCTCCCACTGCCATATCCATGGTTACTAGATTTTAACCTTTATAACCCCTCTAAATAGACATTAGATTCAACTGAGGCATTAGCATTATTAATTTGGTGGATTTGATAGTGATATTGTAGTTTTACAATAAAACATCCACATTTTTTGAGATGGACATTTAGTGTGTGAAGAAAATGGCAAAAAGTCTGAATTTCCTTAAAAACACTAGATAATAGCAAAACACAAATAAACAGGGAGAAAGAAAAAAAGGAAAAGGAAGGAAAGAAAGGAAGATAGAAGGGAACAAGGGAGGGAGGGAGGAGAAAGAAAAAAATGAAGCAAATACGATAACATCTTGATAATTATTGATTCTGGTAGATGGGCAAATGGGTATTAATTATAGTATTCTTCATTTGTGGTACATCTAAACATTTTTATAATAAAAAGTAATAAAAAGAAAAGCTTCACTGGCCTATTACAATTTGTACAATTGAATGTGAATAATTTAAAGGTCATGTGGGAGAACTTTTGAAGAACACAGATTAGAGTTTAGTTTTTGTTAACTGAGTAATATACAGCAATCAAAGTGTCCAAAAAAAGAGAAATAAAGAGAAAGATATGTACGTGTGTGTATGTGTGTGTGTATCTGATTTCAAGTGCTTTACCAAGTGAATTGTTTCAGACAAGGGGCTTCAGGGTCCCTTACAGGATCCTCCAGTGACGAAGTTATTAGGATAGTCTCCTAAGTATAGGAGTAGGTATAGAGTTTCCCTTCCCAGCCTGAAAGGAAAGATGCATTTCTGGGGTCACAAATGACAATTCTGCCTGAATTCCTTCACTGAACCCTTCACCTCTGACCTTTCATGGCCTTTTAACATAGTCGTTGTGTTATTTGGACATTGTTAACCACCACAGGTCACTGAGGAATGGGCTAGGAATCCTCTCACTAGGAAGGCGTGAGTTCCAAGGAGTTCATGTAAAAATTGTAAAACTTCAACCTTTTGAGTCCGCATGCAATGTCAGCACCTACCTTCTCTTTATTGGTACTTTTTGGCGGATGTTATTGATTACAAAAATAACACACTTTTACCGCATTAGTGCAATTTTATGTCAAGAACTCAGCTGACAACTCACAGAAAGAGTGACAGAAAAAGACAGAGAGAAGCAGCAAATACTTACACTTTGTCAAAGTTCTAGAATGCCTCTGCTTAAGCTTCGAGAACATAGGACTGAAACAATTTTTAAAAATAAAATAAAAAATCTATTGTGCAAGAGTTGGCTGCAGGCTTCATGAACCCTAGTTTTTTGGACTGTGTCATTTGGAGTTTCCCTTGGTTGGCAATAAAGGTTGTACCACATTCTGGGGATAAAATCCACTGTGCTTTCTTCTTTGTGCAATGCTGTCTCCTGCTTTGGTAGAGACGTTCTAGAAGAATTGGTTTGGTTTCATCTTAGAATTGCACATTTCAGAAATAGTGGACTATATTCATCATACTCTTTTTCTTTGAGGATCACCATCCCTTTTAAGTCCAGTGAACTAGCCCTCGTGTCCTCTACATGTACTTGAATTTTGTCTTGGAATGAAAAATGAAGAGTAAGTAGAGAGGTGAGAAAAAGAGGTGAGAAAGAAATTCATTCATCTCCTCATTAGGGTGTGTGATTCAGATCTTCCTCTGACCTTAGCATTCTAACTGGAGTTTCTGCCCATAAATGATAAATGATAAATGATAAATGACACCTGCTTCCCAGGTGTCATTCAGTCCATTAACAATAATGATGACATGGGTCGCATGGGTGGCTCAGTTGGTTAAGCAGCAGACTCTTGATTTCAACTCATGTCATGATCTCACAGTTCGTGGGCTTGAGCACCAGGTCAGGCTCCGTGCTGCAAGTGTGGAGCCTGGAATTCTCTCTCTCTCCCTGCGCCTCACTCCCAAAGTAAATAAATAAACTTAAAAAAAATAGTAATAGCATTGCTATCGAGCCTTACAAATTAAATCTATCATCAGCCCTATGCAACTAACAGATCAATCTGTTATTAATACAGTTTTACCTTGTTAACTGTGCTGCTTAAGTGGACAACTGGAATGTTTAGAAACATATTTTTATGACTAAGGAAATGGTAATTTTTTTATTTTCTAAAAATAAACTTTGTGTATGCAACATTCACAATAGGATTATTCTCAAACAGGAAATGATCCAAAGGAATATCATCAAAGAAGCCCACTGCCATCTCAGGGCTTCGTATGCCCAAAATAACACGTAAGTTTCAAAAGAGTGAAGAAGCACAGACCTTCATAATAATAGATACAGCACATCGAATTATTTTTCTGTGATCAGATTATGTAGATGCTACTAATTTTATTTGTTACAGTTAGAATAAATTTCACTAATTGCTAATCCTGCCTTTAGGAGATGCTCTCAATGTTGATTCCAAAACGGGATTTGGTATTATGCTTGCTGTTGATACAGATATTTCTGTTGCACGAGTTGATGGTAATACACCAGTGATTGCGTTGTTAACACCTGAAACAAATAGCTTATGTTAAAGCAGCTGCATTGAAGTTTACAATTTATTTTGCCAAATAACACTAGTATATTTAAGCAAAGTAAACTGTATGTATACGGCTGCTAACCCAGTAAGCAGGGCATGGATTTGAAATTAATTTTCTAATTGTAATGAATTCAGCTTTCAGTTCAATATTCATTAACTAACTCTGCCTGCCTCTCACCAAGGACGTGAATTTTCAAGAGAGCCGGCAGGAGCAGTCTATAGCTCTGAAACAAAATGATTCCTGAAACACTTAGGAGGAATAAATGTATAAATTGAAATTTGACAATTTTTTTATTTAAAACATTTTTTTAACGTTTATTTATTTTTGAGAGAGAGAGACAGAGCATGAGCAGGGGAGGGGTAGAGAGAAAGGGAGACACAGAATCCAAAGCAGGCTCCAGGGTCTGAGCTGTCAGCACAGAGCCCGATGTGGGGCTTGAACCCATGAACTGTGAGATCGTGACCTAAGCCAAAGTTGGCTGCTTAACCGACTGAGCCACCCAGATACCACTAAATCTGACAATATTTTTAAGCCCACTTCACTAACGTTGTGAGATGAACTAATTAAATGGATTTTCTCTGGGCAGTGGATGTTTTACTAAATATTATCATAGAACACTGGAATTATTAAGTAGTAAAATATCGGTATTCATACATCTCTTCTTGATATAAAGCATTCCCTCCACTCTCTTTTTCTATATACATTCCAAAGGAATCAAATATATTTCATTTTTAATTTTTAAAAAATTTTTAAAGAAAGACCATACATTTTATTATTTATTTTTATTTATTAAATGATTTAGTTCTCTAAATTGCAACAACCAAAGGCACAAAGATGAAGATGATAATTATTAGGTATATTACATATTTAGTTTTAATAATTCCTTTTTGGCAATAGAAGTCAATATTTAATAGTAAGTTGTAAATTTTCATTGAAATATTAATTATTCGAAGTGAAGTATATAGAACTTAATTCTCAGTGATTTATGGAAATATTTGTTTTACACAATATTATTGAATTTGTTAGCATTTATAGAATCCTTTTAATCTTGCATTTGTTGGTCTTGTCTCTATACAGTCACTGTCGTGTTAAAGATCAGAAAATAGCAAACAAAAATGTATAAAGGTCTTGGACAAAGTATTCACGTCCATGGAAGGCATTGTTTCTGTGCTGTTACTTCGTCTGTATAGAGTATATATAGTATAGCATGTTAGTTAAGAGTATGGACTTCGAGTGACAAAGACAAGTTTCAACGCCAGTCAAATTGGGTATGTCATTGCAGTAAATACACTGACTTCTCAAATTTAAATTTCATCCAAGATTTTCCTCTTTGAATATGGGAAAAACCAATAATCTTGCACAGTTGTGAGCAATATTTCAGGTGTCATGAGATAGAATACACTTCCTGTTTCATTTTATAGACTTGAGGTGCTTGGAAGTGTTAGCACTTGGCACTGACTTTGTTTATAGGCAGTACACAGAAATTGCTTGATGTATTCATCACATACAGATTTGTTCAGCACATTCAGGAATGACAGAACTGCCTTTTCACAGGCTTTACAGAAGTCAAGTCAAAAGCTTTTTTCACCTCTGGGTGCACTTCACACCCTCGGTCTCAACCCCTTCCCCCAGTAGGGAGAAGGAATGTAGCATGCGTGAGGTTATCTTTTCTCTGTCAGTCATTTTGTTCTATCTTTCTTTTCATCCCAGAATCTTCGATGTAACACTCATTTCTAAGTTGAAACTGAAGTTGAAGAAAGTTATTCAAAGAAGCACATTCCACTTTGACTGGAAAATTCGCCTGTAAATAACTTAAATGATCCCTACCTGTCAACTTGCTAAATAGTAGCAATCTCAATTTCTGAGTATAATCAACATCCCTGGAGACTTTTTTCCTATTTCTTTCCTCCCTCCCTCCGTTCCCCCTTTCCTTCTTGCCTTTATTTTCTGCTTCTATAAACAGTTACTGCATAACTAATATGGAAAGCATGATAAGATCTAATAAAAGACTCTATGTTGTACCACATGGTATCACCCATGAGTAGCTCTCAGTCTGTTAAGGAACATAATGCCTACACACAATAAATAATCAAGGATATTCTGCATGGGTTGTGTAGACCAGTGTTTTTCAAACTGCAGGTTATGAAATAGTTAAAGAGTACTTAAAATCTAGTTAGTAGATTACAGTCAGAGCTTTTGCCAAATGAAAGAGGAAAAAGCATTAGAGTGATATTGCAGATAATGAGGGTAAGTATGGTTTTATGAAGTTTGTGCACGTGTGTGTGTGTGTGTGTGTGTGTGTGTGTATTTGAATAAAACATTTGTCAGTGCACAATATGTTTCCTGCTGTGATTCCAGCTAAAAATTTGAAAGCTACCGGACAAGAAATTGGGCAAGAGTTTATAAGATAAAGGATGACCACCATGTTGACATGAGCAAGGACTCCGTTATGAATGAGTTGACATAGGAGCTAGGGCTTGAAGAGTAAGTAACACTTCCACATAGCTAGAAGAAGGGGTATGGACAAACGTCTGGAGGGGAAGTCAGAGGTGATTGAGCACCTTGCAAACAGTTGTATCTGGTTGGATTGCTGTATGCTCTGAAAGAGCATAGTTGGCCTTGTCTGGTACAATACTGGCAGCTAGATCATAAAGGACCTTGAACACCAAGCCAGGGAGTTGAATCTTTATTAAGTAAGGAGCCATGGAAAGTGACCAAATAGAAATTCTACTGTAGGAAAAACAATGGGGAAGTGGATGGGGCAGAGAATGAGACAGCGCTAACCGAACTGATCTGCAAGTCCCATTTTTATGTTTACCAATGTCCATGACCTTTTGAAGTCATCATGTGAGATTAGTGAGTTCATATCCATAAAATGACTTGAGGCAAACTAAAAGCAGGCAAAATCTTAACCACTGTGTGGTAAGATTGGGAGGTACTGGGAGGCTTTTCCTCCTTATCATACTTCAACCCATTTGGCTACTGAGTTCCCTGAGTGAACTCTTAATCCAGTAGCAGTCATCCATGTCTTTGTTATTAGTTCTTCAGACTGTCCATCAAAGAGAATGCCCTCCTTTGGCAAAGACTGACAAACAGCCTGTGAAAGTATTGAGTGTCTCTGTGTGCCAGGTGCCATGTGAGCATTGTTTCCTTTAATCCTAAAAAGATACCGTAGTGCCCATACTTGTATGATCAGCACTTTACAGATGAAGACAGTGAGGTTCAAAAAAGATGAGCAACTTGCCCACACTATACAGTGGGAAGTAACACAGTTGCGATTTTAACCCAGAACCCCTTGAATCTTTACTCTTACCCACCACAGATCTTGCCATGGGAAGGTGGTCCCATGCAAAGCCACATACTTCTGCTCTGCCTTTCACAGGGTGTGATATTACAGGGGTAGAAGTGACTTAGATGCACAGATGTTTTGCCCTTATGTATCTAAGATGAGGAAGCAGACGAAATACCTCACTGTTTTTTTTCTTAAAAAAATATCATTTTGTCATGTACATTACATACATGCACATACAAAATGTGTCCCTCCATGAACATCCATAAAGTAGACTTAGAGCTCTGAAGGAAATTTCCAATCTACTGAAGCTATTTATGTTTGAAAAATAAAAATAGAGGTTTACTCAGTTGGAAAATTCTGCAAATAGAAACGTTCTTCTGTTATATGGTGGGAAAGAATTATTCTAAGTACCACTGTTGAAGGTTTTATTGACCACGATGCAAGTAACCACCAGTTATGCTTTTACAGCATTTTCTATAAATTTCTCTTAGGTCGATCTGGTCTCCTAATAAACTATTGAGGATAATGGCTCATTCTGAACTATTTTCTCTTCACAAGACATGATGAGGTAGCATTTCATTTTTCTTTATCTCCAAAGTAATTAAAGAAAAATTTCACAAGAAGACCTGTGCTTCGCATCTTCGCTTATGTCTAACCAAATAGTGCTGTTCTTAGGATGCTATAAGGAAAACAGATGGCATTTTATCCTGATTCCACCCTAGACTGAGAGAATACAATAGATACAATGACACTAGTTTCCCATACTATTAAAGGATGAAGCAGGATTGGGATTTTTAAAAAAGTAACTATTTTAATTACAGAAATCATGAGAACTTGGAAAATTCAGCTTACAGATGAAAACCAGGTATCATATTTTTTCCTATTTTCAAATGATCTGCTCATCTACTCCAGTCTTCTTAGATGTGCTTTGTTATTACGTTTCTAAGTATTCACAAGTAGTCTCTAAAAGTTAGAATTTTAGGGGTACCTGGGTGGTTCAGTCAGTTAAGCTACTGACTCTTGATTTCGGCTCAGGTCATGATCTCATGATTCATGGGATTGAGCCCCACGTCAAGCCCTGCATTGACAGCATGGAGCCTGCTTGGGATTCCCTCTCTCTGCTCCTCCCCTGCTTGCTCTCTCTCGCTTTAGAAATAAATAAAAACTTAAAAAAAAAAAGAACATAAAAGTTAGAGTGTCATCCATCCTCATAATGAGCAGGTATCTCTCTAGTTATCTTTTCCCCTACCAAGTCTATAAGCAAAGTCCACTGGAAAACCACTACTAGAGAAGGTAGATCTTACTTCCTCTAGATGAACACAAACACTGAATGACAGTACCTTAGAATTCTAAGACTTGAGTCCTCAAAAGAACTTCTAAAAATATCCTATTGTAACAGAAACGCTACATTTTATAGCTTAGAAAATGTATGAGTTTAAGATAGTTTCAAAAGATCATAGCAATAATTACTAAAAAAGTTCCCTTAATTCCCAGTTGAGCACTCTGTATTATGTAACAGAGAAAAACCTTTTTTCCCCCCATTCTACTAAATGGAATACATTTCTGATGGAGACAATGCCAAAGTTTCCCTTTGAACTACAGGAGAAAAGATTTACTTTGCGAGTTTTATCCATAAACAAAATTTCAGAATAAAGTTTTAAGCTCTTTAAGGAAACAAAAGAGTGATTATTTAAATATATATATATATATATATATATATATAGTTACAGTGTATACAAAATACTAATTACTTAATGGTCTAATAATCCTCAAAGTACAATTGTTACATAATAATTTCATAACCTAGATCAACTCATCTATGGAATTCAAAGTAAAGTAGATAGTTTTATATTCAATAGCATATAATTTGTTATTCCCACTAATTCATGTTGTTTTCATACAATACCCCCTCCTGTACATCCCCACTTCCTCAAGCTTTTAAAAACTTTACACACATTTTATATTGAAATAAAGTAACTGTCATTTGTTCAGTTTTCACTTGTGTTCAGTTATCATCTCCTATGCATCACAGCTTATAATGAATATGGATTCACTTCTTAAATTTACATGGGATGGCAGTGCATGAATTGGGGTGTGGTAAATAGCGGGAGGGCATTTTTCATAATAACTTGCCAGTAATTGCTAATATTCCAACCTTGTTCAACTGATACCCTATTATCTTCTTTGTTAGTAAATAATCATTTTTGAAGCTTAAGTTGAAAATTTTAATTTTCCCTCACACATCAAAAAATATAGATATTGAAGTATATGAAAAACTATAAATATATAACATAATACACTATAATTTGATATATGAAAGTAAAATATATTTACACATGAATATAATGAAATAAATAAAGGCATAAATAAAATACAATACCACTTTCTCTATTCCTATCAAAATAGAATATCAAAATTCATGAAATGGGGCACCTGGGTTGCTCAGTCAGTTAAGCTTCTGACTCTGGATTTTGGATCACGTCATGATCTCACAGTTTGTGAGTTCAAGCCCCGCATCAGCCTCTGTGCTAGGAGGGCAGAGCCTGGTTGGGATTCTTTCTCTCTCTCTCCCTCTCTCTGTGCCCTCTCCTGCTCACACACTCTCTCTCAAAATAAATAAGCATAAAAAAAAAACTAAAACACAAATAACTCAGCACCTTCATGAAAGGCAAGACACCAACTCCTTTCCATTATCAGTGTCTTATCAACACATTCTTACACTAACGGTAGTCCTTCTCTTTTGACATAGCAAAATTCATTTTGGTTCATTGCCAACTGAATTAAATACAGTTAAATCTTTATCAATTAAAATAAAATAACAATTATTCAGTGATGATGTGTCTTTGATAATTTCTTCTGTTTGCACTGACCCCAAATTTTATAATGTCCTATTTTAAATGTATGAGTAGCTCACTAGCCAATGAATTGTTTACCGCAATAAACATTTGTTAAGCATCTATTTCATGAAGAGCTAAGCAAAAATAGAAAAACATGTTTTTCCAAGGGGACCTTAGAGTTTATTTGAATACTCAAGCTATACATATGTGAACCAACTATCAGATTATGCTAAGATGCTGTATAAAATGGTGCTATGTAATTAATACTACGCATAGCTGTTTCTGTACAATGTTAAGTGAAATCAAAGTAAGGTGATGTTTCTCTTTGTGTCAGGGACAATCAGAATCATTTTCTTGGAGGGAGAGATTTCAAAAAGAATTATCTTGGGGCGCCTGGGTGGCTCAGTCGGTTAAGCGTCCGATTTCGGCTGAGGCCATGATCTCGGCTGAGGCCATGATCTCGCGGATCATGAGTTCAAGCCCCGCGTCGGGCTCTGTGCTGACAGCTCAGAGCCTGGAGCCTGTTTCAGATTCTGTGTCTCCCTCTCTCTCTCTGACCCTCCCCCGTTCATGCTCTGTCTCTGTCTCAAAAATAAATAAACGTTAAAAAAAATTAAAAAAAAAAAAAGAATTAGCTGAGACATTAAAGAAAGAAAAAAATTATTTCATGGGAGAAAAGAAAGCAAGTATACACAACCAGAAGAAGAAAGTGAAGGGAGCCAAGTAAAAGAGAGGCCATATAACAGAAGGTCTGGGAGGGGATAATATTAGACACTTATAAGCAGAATCTCTTGGGAGAAGAAAGTAGGAAAATCCCACTTTCAATGAAAACATCAGAGCTAGTGGCAACTCTTGAAAAAAGGATTTTAAATTTCCACTGCATTTTCAATTAAGACTAACAAAATATCGTAGCAAGCACACAAGTTTTGAAAATGCTTCAATTTCCTAGGCGGAATGAATTGGGAAGGTAAGTAAGAAGAAAAAAAAAACCCTCATCTCTCACAGAGAGGAGACAAAAAAAAAAAATCAGATAAGTGGCAGAAAGCTGTGCCCGAAAGAGGAAATCTCCTCAGGTTACCAGCCATCTGTGAGGTGGGGAGGGAGCGCCAAGCCTGGCCGGCTCCGAGCGTGGACAGGTGTCTCAGCCACCTGGCCCCTCTGGGGAGAACAGGAAGACAGCATTGCCTTGGTGAGTTTCTTCAACAGAAAACGGCGATGTCGGCAAAATGGACCTGAGAATTCAAGGTGTTTTGGCCGACAAGTGGATGGAAGCGTACAGGCAAATTTCCTCCACTCACCCAGATGTCAGGTTGGAAACGATGGGGTGGCACAGTTACTTCCTTCCACAAAAATAACCGTGATTTAACAACAAAATCAGATTCCATAATAATGAGATATTTGAGATTGTGAACCCTAGTATCAGGGGACTTTTTGTATTCTGTTCTAGAGTTTCGATATCCTGAGGCATGAAAAGGCAAAGGTTGGATTTAATATTTATAGGGGTGGGAGTTGGAGGAAAAAGGAACAATCTGGCCATACTCTCCGGCTCTTAGACAATCATCCCACGGTCCCTCCCCCCCAGGCCGTACTCTGAGGCCGGAGAGGAACTGTGGTTTTGGCAGCCCAGAAAAAACATCTTCCAAGGAAACAAGAGGCTTAGGCTTCACACATTCTTATAGGCACCAGCAAGTTTCAAAAGCAAGACTCTTGGACCCATCTCATGACTTCAGGAAGGAGACCAACTTGGGTGCCCTCTCAGTCCTGCGAGGAACAGCACTGCTCTGTCCCTTCTCGGGGCTTCACGTAGGGGCAGTGATACTAGAAGACAGTGGAGTCCTATTCTCTCTCTAATGGCACCTCCAGCTTTCCTCTGAACTTAGGATGTAGCCACTTGGGTCTTAACTATAGGCTCTCCTGAGTGTTTCTTCAGAAACAGGGACAGGCTCACTGGACACTTTCTACCAGCAGGTTACATTTGTTTAGAGTCACGACTTATACACATGAAATGACATGATGAGAGATGGAAGCAAGACCCAGACTTGGCAATTGTGCCACCGGCTAACTGTGCAACGTGGTATGAGCCACTCTTCCTCTCCGGGCCTCAGTTTTCTCTCTATAAGAAGCGTCCATTGAACAACTTCTCGTCAACAATAAAATTGTTATTACCGCTAGGATTAAATTGCAATGGAAACATCCATGACGGCAAATAATAAAGTACAAGTTGCACTTCCACATACCAAATGAAGGCTTGTACTTCAGCAGTTATATACAATGGATTTATGGGGTTATTAGTGCTGCCTTGGAGAAATTTGAGCCCAGAAGGGAATTCCGTATTTCAAGGGGCAAAAATGACTGCATTCATTTGCAGTTTGATAATGTTACCTGGACTAAATGTATTTCCCTTTAGGGTGCTGGTCTACTCAGAACTCAAGAAAAATGTGAAAGACAAACTTTGAAACAGACGTTGGGAATACTTGGTTGCAGAATTTTCTTTTCAATGTAGAAGAGCGAGTGTAAGAAGATGAAATATTTTTTATAGGTGAATTAATTACTACATGAAGGAATAGAGCCCAGATCAAATAAAGTAGTCAATTCCTTCTCAGCAATGTGTGTGGGGGTGTGTGCTCATGTCTATATTTAATTAGTGACAAATGCATTTCCAAAAATAGTCTACAGTATTGCATTTGGAGCTAGAAAATAATATTTGGCTAAATTTGAGATATCTTGTTTATCATTTCATCCACTTTTATTTTTGTCTTTTCTAAATGTAAAGAAACACTCTCTAGCTATTTTAAAATGTTTTTTAATTTATTATCAGCTGAGAGACTATACTTTTAGTTGTAAAGGCATCAAATAAAAGAATGAAAGAGTTATTTCTACTTTCTGAAAAGTCAAAGATAATCTTTTCTTGCCCTGAAAAGAGTTATTTGAAGGGACAAAAAAACTTTAAGGGATAGATATTCCAAGGACACAAACTCATCTAACAATAATTACTTTCTATTACATTTATTGATTTTAACAACAATTTTGTGAAACAGCTGAACAGACACAAATGTTATCTACATTATACAGATGAAGAAATGGAGGTCCTGGTGACTGACTGTGACTTGTCAGGATGCAGAGTTAGAAGGTCTTAGAGCTTGTTTAAACCCAAATGTTCTAATCCCTCTTTTGTGTTTTTTCTCTCCACATTGGCTAGAGTTTTAGAACTACAAGATCATCTTTGTGATTGCAGTATTGCTATGCCAATACTTGAGTAGTTTAATGACTTTAATGTACGATATTTTCCTCTTATATTATTGCTAATTGTTATAAAAATAAATGTAGCTAATTAAGGTATGTAAAATATTAAAAGTAAAAAAAAAAAACAGTGATCATTGGTAGTACTTCATCAGTTTGTGGCTGACCAATCACTCATCTATCAGAGATTATTAAATAAATCAAATTAAAACAAAATCTCTTAGCTCAAAGTTTTATCTTCTCTTGTCCATGAGTAGAACATTCATGTGAAACAATTTTACCAAAAAATTAAAAAAGTAAGAAAGTCAACTTCTATTGTAATATCAAATGACTCGGAAAATTTATGAAGGGTGTTTGAAGGTATGACTTTTTAAGTGTCTTCTTCCCTTTGTTACTTGTCTTAGATTTAGGACAATGTTGTAAAAAGGACTGTTTCTTTTCTTGTTTTGGGGTAAAGCAATGGTGTTAAGGTAAATACCTTATTGTTTGGTCTCACTTTGATAACAAAATCACTCATTACCTTTGTCACATCAAAAAACTATTTTGTCCCCTTAACTTTATTTGCATCAAATTCTTTTCTAACGTATATATTCAGTATCTTCTGTAAATGCAAGAAAGGCACTAAATAAAGGAAAATCATCTCTTAACAAGTTTATAAAGCAAGGGGCAGGGTAGTGCTAGGAATAGGGGTCTGGGGCCATGTTACCCAATCCAGGCCCCACCATCGACCCGCTGTGCAACTTTCTGAAAATTGCTTAACCTCTTTAGCTTCAGTTGTCAATATTTTAGAAACCTACCCTATACGGCTTCTGTACAGATCAAACAATGATATATATAAAAAGGTAAGAGATGCAGTCAACAGCTAGATTACACATGAATTTATCCCGACTAAAAAGTCAGTGAAATGAGGTACATTTTAGAGTTCTATCATTAGGTCAGATCAATTTACGTTTCTGACTTATACCGCCTCTAAATACTGGAGTAACTACTTACGGGGCCATGTCTAACACAGTCAGTAGGTTCGAGCTAGGAAAGTCTTTCTGAAAGAACTTAAACTCCTCCTGAGATCATAACCTAATTCTCCCAGTTATGCCCTAACGTTGACAACCACTTTGCCGGATTTCTTAAATTATTTTTTCATTATTCTCTTTTTCTAATTTCCTTATATCATTTATTTCAAGGAACAGATTAGGGTAGCAGAACAGAAAGATTGAAAAAAAGGATAGAAAAGGACAGAGAAAAGAAAACTTGGGAGTTGGGTGCATATAGTAGAAGAAAGAAGTTTTTCCGGTTGTAGTCCTTAGGCCCATGGTTGCCAATGTGCTGTAGACACTGCACCAATGGAACCTGGGGAGTTTCTACGAGGGTCACGGTCTGTATTCACACGTGAGCACCAGGTGACATACGGAGGTATCGAATCACTATATTGTACACCTGAAACTAACATAACATTGTATGTTAACTACACTGGAATTAAAATAAAATACAAATTTAAAAAATCTGTATTCACACTAAATATTGTGTGTGTGTATTGAAAAAAATGATCCACGCATATACGCTAATATTTTAAAATAGATGTAGGTTCTATTGTGAAAAAAATGATCCACGCATATATGCTAATATTTTAAAAGAGATATACGTTCTATTGTGATTAATACCACTTTTAAAGAATTGCTTAATATTTAGTAGCATTCTGTTTCCTCAATTAGCGGGTGCAAATATTATCCCACTGGAAGGGGAGTTCGCAATCTTACCACGTAAATGAGGTATTTCTCTTCAAAAAAGTTTGAGGACCACTGACTTGTGGATCTAAGTACATCAATAACAGTATAATTTAGTTAATTTGGCTGAAGTCATCGTATAGCATCACAAAACCACCAGAATTTGAAATCTTGTCTGATCCATTGCAACGCAAAATTAGGGCCACTCTTCAAACACCTGTGACTCATACTTTTTAATTAGAAACAAACAAGCAAAGACTGACAGAGGCGCCGATTTAGAGCCCCTTTGTTTCTAGTATATGCCAGTTCTGGGTGTTAGAACAATAGCACGTTTTCTCTTCCTCTGATTCTCTTTCCCCAGAGGTCCTCCACTTTTGAGATGGACAAACTGCCTGAACCACACATCCAGAAGTGACCCATTATGTGTTTACACAAGAACAGGAAAGTAGGCATAGTGTCTACTTTCCGATTTCAGACTCTAGCTTTTATAGGGTATATTTTCCAAATTAAAAAGATTTCGAACATTCCATTAGGACATCATCAAAGGAGTCATTTGTGGTGCGTTAATTAAATCTAACACATTTAAAAATAACTCTGCATGTTGTGGGCCAGATGCAGCCTTTGGAAAAAGAAGGAGCCTACACTGAACATTGCAACAGATTTTTGTATTTAATAGTAGGCAACAGACACGTTTCCAGAATATGCTCTCAAAGCCTGGTTGGGAAGTGTCTGCTCTGCTCGCAGCAGGAGAAAAAAGATCCATATATAAAGTAAAGGAGAACAAGAAGTAAATTATATACTTTCACCTCTCAATCAACTCAAATTTGCTTCATTATTTAAAAGTGGTGCCCCACTGCATGATATTGTACAATTTTAACCAGAAGAATGAACCACTCCAAGAACCCTTCCCAAATGTCAAGACAAAAAGTAGGATGGCAAATTTGTTCTTATCTAAAAACACATTGTCAGTTATAGCCTCATGAGAAGTAATTTTGGAAAATAAAAAGGATGTTCAGAACTATATGAGATGTAAGAGAAAGGTCTAGAGAGAGCTGAACTGCTTTGTCCAAAAAAAAAAAAAAAAAAATGGACTCAATGTTTTACCCATAAGAATGAAAGATGTGGGGAAAGAGGAGAGAGAAAAGGCCAAGAAAGAAGGTAAAGCATCCAAAGGACTTTTCAGACCAAGGACATCTAAAACTCACTCTTTAGGTACTTGGGTGGCTCAGTCAATTAAGTGTTGGATTCATGACTTTGGCTCAGGTTATAATCTCATGGTCATGAAATCCAGCCCAGCATCAGGTTTCATGCTAAACTGAATGGAGCTTGCTTAAGATTCTCTCCCTGTGTCTCTCCTTCTGCCCCTCTAAGCCACTCATGCTCTCTCTGTCTCAAAATTAATAAATAAATAAATAAATAAATAAATAAATAAATAATAAAGCACTCGCTGCATCGCTCTTATGTAAAACCTCCCTTTTCAGTAACATCGGCTGCTACACACAGAGTGTACAAATACCCACCAAGATTTTAGTTAAGTGGATCTTTCAAGGGAATGCATGAAGGAAAGGGGAGCTGTGCTTTGGTTGTGGCCAAAGTGAAGTTAAAGAAAATGTCACAAGAAACCAAAAGGAGTACATGATCTGATGGATACAGGAAGTAGGAAAGAAAGGTGAGAATGAGGACTTAATCCTCCCTCTACGACAAAGGATTTGCAGAAACATCCAGCATTGGGCTTTAAAAAACTTATATATATATATGTGTATATATATATATACACATATATATATTTTTATATATATAAAATATTTATATGTATATAATATTTATAAATTTTTAATGTTTATTTTTTTAAGAGAGAGAGAGAGACAGAGTGTGAGTGGGGGAGGGGCAGAGAGAGAGAGGGAGACACAGGATAAGAAGGAGGCTCCAGGCTCTGAGCTGTCAGCACAGAGCCCCATGTGGGGCTCGAACCCACGAACGGTGAGATCATGACCTGAGCCAAAGTCGGACGCTTAACCAACTGAGCCACCCAGGTGCCCCAAAATTTTTTATATATTTTTTAATGTTTATTTATTTGAAGCGGGGGGAAAGGGCAGAGAGAGAGGGAGACACAGAATCCAAAGCAAGCTCCAGGCTCTCAGCTGTTAGCACAGAGCCCAATAAACTGTGAGATCCCATAAACTGTGAGATCATGACCAACGCTCAACCCACTCAGCCACCCAGGCACCCCTGGGGGAATTGGGCTTTTACCCAGAACAGAGAGTAAGTTGAATCTGAACATGGTTTTATATTAAAGGCTGGAGACATCCGTGTGACATCTGAGGTATATATAATGATTTTTTTATTTTATTGAATGCTGCTTACTAGTCTAAGAATCAGATTTGCTAAGTCACAATGATGACAATGCATTTACTGAGCAGAGGATAGACCATAAATTTGTTCTGTAGAAAATTGTTCCAGACAGAGTGGGTTATAAACTGTTTGCTTTGCAAATATGGAGGGAGAGATTATCAGAACAAATAGACTCTACAGAACAAGAATTTCAATGCAGCATCAGTAATTACTTAAATCAGAGATATCACCATTGTTGAGCAATAAAGTATTTCCTAAGTGTGAAGGCCACCATTACATCACAGTTGACATTAATCTGCAAACTGATTTTTTTTTTTCTGGTTTGGGTGACAAATTCATGCCAGAACAATTAAATCTACTTTGCTGACAAAGTAACAGAGATGTTAACAAGAGAAAACAAAATAGATGTAATATCACATTGTTACCATTATATAATTAGTGTCTTCTATTGAAATAGATATTGAAGAAGTATGATGCTCTGTATAAACATTGCTATTAGTTTAAAATCCTTAGGCAAAATGTACCAGAATAATGAATTTTCAAGCAATTCTAGTAAGTAGCTTTAACATTTATCTGTGTATCTTCAACTACTAGTACAGTACTTGACAACAGGCCCTTATTAAATGTTAATTAAAGATAAACATCAGTAAATTTTCCTGAATAGCCAGACTTTTCAAAATATTGCAGTTCTTCTATCATTTTAAATAGAATTGCCACTGGCTAAAAACAGAAAGTAAAAACAGGTTGAATTTATATTGAACATATGACTCACTGTTGAAGCCTCATATTGAAATAAACTTTCCCTGTGTAATGGTAAATCCTTATTCCTTACACTTCATTACTATTTGTAAGCATATCTCTGCTCTTTTGTGACCTCAGTAGCATTGAAGACTGGATCAATTTGGACTTATGATACTTTTTCTGATAGAGGGTCACTTTAAAATCTGGGAATAATTTGTAGGGCACTTTCTGTGTTCTTGGCATCTTTCTTATCTCTAGTGAGACTTCTGTAACATTTAGAAGCATGATTCTTCATATTCTCCCTGGACAAAGGTTGAGGTAGAATGTATTTGCTAAGTTCAGAAGAGTTACTTACCAACTATCAAAGTGTCCTCAGAACTCTTGTTCATTTTAACAGCCTACTAGCAAGGAAAAATGAGCCGGCAAAGTAAATGCCAAAGTTGACTAGAGCAGCCTCCTGAGGTTTAATCTCCAGGAAAGTGTGTCCAAAATTGTATCCACTCCTGTACCACTTTTGTTGAGTCTCTATATCCTTTACTCTGCCTGCTCTTAGGTCCTTACTCTTTTTCCTAAAAGTCAAGTCATGAGCAGGGAGGGGCAGAGAGAGAGAGGGAGAGAGAATCCCAAGCAGACTCCATGCTGTTGGAGCAGAGCCCAATGTGGGGCTTGAGTCCAAGGAACCTTGAGATCATGACTTGAGCTGAAATCGAGTTGGATGGTTAACCGACTGAGCTACTCAGGCACCCCCACTTTTAAAAATTTAATCCAGTTTTTAAAAAGAAATATTATATTAGTACCACAAACGAAGAGTAAGATCTCTCTGGTCATTAAAGTAACCATGAAAATAAAAACATGAAAAAAGTAATGTTCCATATAGATACTATTAACTATGGTTGTTCCATGCTTGATCCTGTGTGCTCCATGTTGAAAAGTGAAATTAGTGAGTGTTACGCCATAACAAAGACATAAGGACACCAAAAATATGCTGAGATAACCAAAAGCATAATAGAGATTTGAGTCAAGGTTATTGAATTCCATGACATTCATCCCCCAAATTATCTCAAGTACCACCAGTTGTACTCATTACATGCCCTAGGAATATTGCTCTAGCTTCTTAAGGCCACCCAATTAGTCATAAAGTACCTTGTAATGCACCAAATTATAGCTTTTCCATATAGCAGAAAGTCAGATCTGACTGTTTTCTTTCCTTCCATTTTCTTCTCATACTCGCGTACATTTTTATCATCTTCTTCTTCTTTTTTTTTTAATTTTATTTTTGAGAGAGAGAGAGAGCATGAGCAGGGGAGGGGCAGAGAGAGGAGGCACAAAATCTGAAGCAGGCTCCAGGCTCTGAGCTGTCACACAGAGCACCACACGGGGCTCAAACTCTCGAATCACAAGATCATGACCTGAGCTGAAGTCAGATGCTTATCTGACTGAGCCACTCAGGCACCCATGTTATCATCCTCTTTTAAGAACCAAAGTCAAATGGGCTTAAAGCTCAGCATTGTTTTAGGGACTGATAATATAGGTACAAAGTAAAGGCTGAGTGGGTGATGAATAATCTTTAATGTCTTAAATACCATTGGTCCACATATAGGCCTGTAACAATCAAGTCTGGCCTGAGTAAAGCTTTTAATTTTTGTCTCATCTGACATTATCATCAACGAAGTAGACAAGCTATAAAGCAGTCAACAGTAGAACCAATTTATGAAAACATTTAGCACAGTACTTCAAATGAATCTGACTTTTACACTTAAAAAAACATCCAAGTCAAGTTTTTAAAGGATAATAAATTGAACTGCTTTTTTTTTTTTAAACACTTTGGGTAAGAATAAGGATGTTAACAAGATAAAAATATTTAGATAAATTATTGTTTATTTAGAAGATAAAGTTCAGTTGGAATAAAGTGAACAACCAAAGAGTAAAAGCAGAGTATACAAATTTAGTAGAATAGTATAAAAATAAGTACAACAGGAAAAGATGTAAAACCAAAGAAAATGAATAATTAATATAATACTTTATCTTAAATTCATACTTGCAAATGGAACTGTAGTAATGAGATCATGTTATACAACTATGAAGTAACCATTGCTCTTTTGTTCAGTAATGGTTAGATTCTTATTGCGACATGAATTCAATTTTGATCTTTGCATTTTAGACAAGTAGGAGAAAAATTTGTCAAAGAAGAGAAATTGATGTGAATAGAGATGGAAATTGGATTCCAGTAGAAGAAAAAGGAGTTGGAATGATTTACTGTTTAATCTGAGAAAACAATGTCTGAAACTAATATTATTTGTGTCTGTATCTTAATTTCCCAATATACGAATGGAAGCGAAAAGAATTTCACCTTAACATTTCTGATGTTTTACTAGATGAAAAAAATTACTGATTATTTTACCAATATTCAGAGATATAAATGGGCAAATATGGTTCGTTAACAGTAATTCTCATGTAAGCACATCAAGAAATGCAAATGATAACTAACCCAAATTTATTAGTAAAATATATTTGCAATGAAAACATTATAACTTCCATTAATTACAGTGTATAATTTAAAAATTATGTTAATCTGTGCTGCTTATAAAATTTATTGCTATTATTATTATGACAGTATTACAAAAAAAGGTGATGAAGCATTATTTTAGTTCTATCTGCACCAATTCTTCAATGTCAAATTAAAGCTCCGAACTTTAAGAATTTAATAGGCAAGACATATAATCCTAAAGATGTTTTTGGCTTATGGAACAAGTAAATAAGAGATCAATTAAATAAATTCATCCAGTATTAATTAAACACTGTGGATATCACTAGAGAGAAAATAATTTACCTTGAAACCCAGGACAATTCCCTTGATGCAAGGTGTTCTTTCTGATCTGAATATCAATCAAAAATTGTATCAAAAACTTGGGGCACCTGGGTGGCTCAGTTGGTTAAGTGACCGACTTCGGCTCAGGTCATGATCTTGCAGTTTGTGAATTTGAGCCCCGCATCAGGCTCTGTGCTGACAGCTCAGAGCCTGGAGCCTACTTCAGATTCTATGTCTCCCCCTCTCTCTACCCCTCCCCTGTTCATTCTCTGTGTCTCTCTGTCTCTCAATAATAAATAAACATTTAAAAAAATTGTATCAAAAATTTGAAAGTATTACACGTCTGGATAATAGCACTTATATCAGCCATACACTGCTGTGCAACAAATTGTCTCTACACTCATGTCTTAAAGCAATTGTTTACTATCTCCCACAATTTTTGTGGGGAAATAACTTCAGAGCAGCTTTGACCAATTCTGGCTTTGGGTCTCTTACAAGATGGCAGTCTATAGAGATTGCAGGTGGGGCACCAATCTCCAAGTGTGTGATGGGTCTGGAAGATCCATTTATGAGGTGATTCACTCACATTGCTGGTAAGTTGGTGCTGGCTGTCAATTTTACTCCACTGGGTCTGTCCACAAGGTTGCCGGATTGTTCTTACAACGCGGTGGCTGGCTCCCCCCCAGAGAAAGCAATCCGAGAGACTGAGGTAGAAGCCATAATGTCTTTTACTGCCTAGGCCTTAGAAATCACACAATATCTCTTTCACTGTATTCTATGAGTCACACAAGTCAGCCTTAATTAAGTGTAAGAATGTTCTACCTACATGCTTGAATACCAAGAAGCAGTGATTATTGGAGGCCATCTTGGATATTGGCTACCACAATACAATTTGTTGGATTACTTTCAAACACAGAGAATATTAGATTAAAAAAATAAATTGCTGTTTTTTAGGAAAAAAAAAATTCAAAGTTTTATTTATAGCCTGAACCTGTTCATTCAACTTTCCCATTGCTTCCCAACAGATAAGCTGGTTTCTTTGCTATCTCTTAAACTTGACATTTTTTACTTCCAACGTTGTAGTTTTGCTCATGTTTTTTCTCCTTTTTAAAAAATTAAATAAAAATATCAGAGAACATGGATAATTTTTTTTCTTTAAAGTTCAGCTAAAGTTGTACCATCTGCCTAAAGCCTTGTTTATTAGTTCTGTCTACAATAACTTAACTTTCCTTAGAATTTGTTTATATATTTTAAAAATAATTTAGAGAGAGAAAGCACAGCAGGGTAGACAGGCAAAGGGAGAGAGAGAGAGAGAGAGAGAGAGAGAGTCATGAGGAGGCTCCAACCTCAACACAGAGCCCACTTTGAGGCTGGGTCCCATGACCCTGGGATCATGACCTGAGTGGAAATTAAATGTTGGACACTCAAACGATCGAGCCACCCAGGGGCCCCTATATATACTGTTCTTAAACCACACAATTAAACACTTAATGAGTACTTTTCATTAATTTAACAGACAATAACTGAATGCCTACCAGGGCAAAAATAAGTGATGGCATACAGTTAATGATTTATTTCCCTTACCAATACGAAGAATTTACTTATGCACTCATGATACTAATATTTAATATATTAGTTCTGTAAGTATATTTTCAAGTTTCTAAATGTAAGCTTTTTTTTGATGCCCCCAAGTATGTCTTTTGTGTGCAGAAAATGTCTTATACAAGTTAATTCAGTTTTGGAAGTATATATTTAGCTTTCTTTTTAATTCACAGAATTAAAAATCTTTTTCTCTCTTAAGCTTTTAAACTCAATTTACAAATGCTATTATTCTATTTATTAATAGGCAAATTTAACAATTCCTTTAGAGATCCTTTAACATTTAATCCCATTTATATATTTGGTTAATTTCCCTTAAGTATTTAAAATTTTATTCATAAATTGAAATTAGTTAACATATACCAGTTTACCTGCCTTTGAGGATTTTGTAGAGATAATGTATATAAAAGTACTTTGCAAACTCCTAATTAATGCATAAATATGGCATTATTGTTATTAAATCATAAAGTCAGATGTGCTTCCATATTGAAATGATTCAGTGGTAAACAAAGCATGTGGCTTTGCTCATAACTACTTTTAATAAATGTTGTATCAATTCTTAGAATGGCTACAAATGTTTTTAAATAGTACTTCTCTTTCCATGACTCAGATGAAAATTGGAGAAAGTCAAATCTAAATGAAATTAAAGTCCTCAGGAAGATTAAACCTTGTTCCAACTCATGACAGCCTGTCTTGAACACCACGAAACATGGCGACCCAGCTTCGATTTGGACTTCACAAGACAGGTTCCAGCCTCAAAGAGGATCTGGTGAAGACCAAAGATCCGGAGGTGCGTTGCTGGCCATGAGTCCTCACGCGAGCATTTAGTCCCGTGGAACAAGAGTGCACGAATCGACTAGTGCATATCAAATTAAAGAGGATGAATGCCTCTGACTGCTAAAGTAATTCCAGGTAGTGACATCCTACAGAAAGCTAGCTCAATACAAGGGAACAAACCAGAAGCAAGTCTTACATGGAAAGCTTCTGACTCTAAATAAATAAGACTGAATGACAACCTAAAATCCAAGAGAAAAACAGAATGAGACTGAGAGAAAATTGGTAACATCTAAATTAAAGCTTAAAGCTATATGGTCTTCCCTATTCCTAGGAGATTTGTCCTAGGGATGCAGGGGTGGAGGGAGAAATGGAGAATCCACAAATAGTGCATGAATAATGACAATAGAGATTTATATACCAAATTTCTTGTTATTTCTTGATATTTTCTGATTAAATTGATTCAGCCTCTGTTACATAGTAATCACTCTTAAGACTTGAGGAGTCTTTTCATCTACCCCATAAGACAGCTTATTTCCCTTGTAGGTAGATCCTATCTTTAATTTTAAGTTTCTTAAGTTCAGGCTCTGTATCTTTTGTAATCATTATAAAAGGGTAATATAGACAGAAAAGTGCAAAAATACAAATATACATATCGTGAATAGACATTAACCAGAACGTAGTGTAATTATGACCCAGATTAAGAGAGAGAATATTCCCAGCAGTGCAGAAGCTTCTTGGGAATATTCTATGAATTATATCCCTCTCCCACTGCAGTAGAGCAAATCTTGTAGCAAATCTGACTTAATTTCTAGCCTTTCTTTTTGGGTTTACTGTCTATGTATACATCTGAATATGATAGAATTTGAATTTGACCATTCTTATCTTCATGTAAATTGCAATACATTGTAGGTATGTTTTGTGTTTTGTTCAATTTTGTATTTTAAGATTTTTTTTTATTGATTATAGCTATAGTATGTTTATTATTGTTGGTTCATACAGTTCATTGAATGAATAAACAATAATTTACTTATTAATTTGGTAATTCATAGACATTTGAGCTGTCACTAATTTTTGTCTATTACAAAAAAATGTGCAACTATGAGCATGCTTATATTTCTTTTGCTTTTCTTTTTTTTTGAAAAAGTGAAGTACCTATTTAAGACTGCCAATTATTTTGTTTTGTTTTGTTTTGTTTTGGGATTGGGTTGTTTTAATTTTCCTTACTGATCTATAATTATTTCTATATATTCTAGATGAGTTTGTTGTTGTTGTTGTTGTTGTTGTTGTTGTTGTGGTTAGTTATATCCATGTCAAATACCTTGTTCCATTTTGTGGCTGTCTTTTCGTTTTCGCTGTTATTTCTTTTGAGAAACTGAATAATTCTAATGCAACAGAATATATGCCTTTTAATTTATGGTTAGTGTTTTTTGTGTATTTTCCTAAAATAAAGTTTCAGAGATATTCTCCTGAATTTTCTTCTTAAAGTTTTAAATTCCACATTTGCATCAGTATATAATTCATCTGGAATTGGTTTTTGTATATAGTGTTACGTGGGAATTGATTTTAATTTTTCCCCAGTGGCTACTGGATTGTCCCAGCAGCATTTATGAAAAAAGCCAATCCTTTCCCACTGCTCTGTTTTACCATCTTTGTTTTCTATCTAAGATCCATATATCTGTAGGTCTGGTTAAGGGCTCCTTATTCTATCCACTGATCTTTATAGCATTAATGCCACTACGGCTTGATACACCACCTGTGCTCCAATTTGACAGTTTTAATTATTATATCTTTATTATGGCACTTGATAACTGGTAAAACAAGTTCTCCTTTTTTGTTTTTCTTAAGAATTACTAAGATTTTCTTGACTTTAATGTACTTCCATATAAGTTTAAAATCAGATTCCTACATTCCACAATAAAATTTATTAGGGTTTTAATTGGAGTTATCTTGAGTCTACAGATCTATTTGGAGAAAATTAACATAATTTAAATACGGGGTTGCCCAATCAATGAACATGGTATATTTTTCTAATTTTTAAGGTTTTCTTTAATTTCATTCAGTAAGTTTTAGTATTCTCTTAAGAATCGTACATCTCTTTTATTAGAATTATTTATAGGTACTTGGTGTTGTTTCTTTTTTTCTTTGATGTTTTTGTAAACTGTATTTTGTTAAATGTTCAAATGGCTATTGCATAGATAGAAATGTAATTAATTTATATAAATTCTATATCCAGAAACCTCAGTTAATTCTTCAATTCTAATAATTTATCAATAAATTCTTATAGATTTTCTACTTATACAATCATATCGTATCCTGCCCAAGTAATAAATTTTTACTTTTTCCTTTCCATTTATGGTAATATTTATTTTTCTTGTCTTATAGTACTAGGTAGCATATTTGGTACAATGTTTTATAAAAATAACATTACTGGACAAGATTGTTTTGTTCTCATTCTCAGAGGGAAAGCTAATATTTCCCCACTCTACACAACGATTGTCACAGTTTTTGAAGTTATTCTATCAGATTAAAATATCTTGTTTCCAATTTTTTTTTATTAATTCAATAATATTGAATTGTTAAAAGAGGTTTTTTTTGGCATCTGTTCTAATGATCATATGTTGTACTCCTTATTCTGTCAATCTAGTGAATTAAGTTGATTTCTTAGTTAGTTTTTTTTATTATTATTATTTTATTTATTTATTATTATTATTTTTTTTAGGGCAATTTCTAAGCCCAACATGGGGCTGGAACTCACAGTCCCCAGATCAAGAGCTGTGTGCTCTACTATCAGAGTCAGTCAGGTATGCTGATTGGTTTCCTAGTTTTAAACCAACTTCACATTGCTAATATAACCCCAACTTGGGCAAATTTAAGTAACTTTTTATGTTTTGCTGGATTTTCAAATCTATTTTTCATAATGAGATTGACCAACAGTATTCCTCTCATAATATTCTCGTCAAGTTTTGATTTTAGCCATCTGCTAGCCTCATAAAATAAGTTGGGGAGTAGAACTTCTATCTTTAGTCCCTGGAAGAGTTTATGCAAAACAAAATTTATTTGTTATTTGAATGTTTAATATAACATTTTGGTGACACTAATTGTGAGATTTTTCTTTGTGGGAAGGTTATTAATTGCTGATTCAATTCTTTAATGAGTAAAGATCTACCACAATTTTGTATTTCTTCTTGAGTTAGTTTTGAGGGGCCATATTTTTTAGAAATGTATTCATTTTATATAAATTTCCAAAATTATTGAATTATAAAGCTTTTTATAATATAGACTTACATTTTTAGTGGCATCTAGAGTGATGTTTGCTTTTTCATTTTTGTTTGTTTCTTCTCTCCTTTTTCTTGATTAATTTTGGTAGAAATTTAGCAATCTTATTATATACGGAAATTCTTTGCATTATGTATTTCTTTTCTATTTCATTAATTTTGGCTCTTGCTTTTCTTATTTCTCCCATCTACTTTATTTGGGTTTATTTTGCTCTTTTATTTTTTCCTTTCTTATGTGTACAATTAAGACTACAGAGTTTCCTCTAATCAGTGGTTTAGCTCCATCTTACACATTTTGTTATAAAATATTTTATTTCCTCTTCATATTCAACACATTTTCTCTAATTTCTATCATCGTTTTTTCTATGATCCGTAGGTCACTTATAAGGGAATGCCTTAACTTCTAAACATACAGATAATTTTATTGTTCTAATTATAATACTGATTTATAGCATAATTACATCAAACTTTGAGAAAATACACATTCAAGGCTTTAATTGCTTCAAAGGAAAGATTGGCATACGGTATCTGGCCCAATGTGTGAACATCAAAGTTTTATTCAGGTACTAATGCATGTGAAATCACAAAGTTGTGAGACACTCATAATCAGATTTTCAAATAAAATACCTAAAGCCTGTTGACACTGGAATCCCTTTATCCACTCTGTAACATAAAAGGAATAAAAGTGTGGAGAGAGGCACATAGATGTTATTTGACAGGAGGTTGTCTTTGCAAAATACTTCTTTTGAATCCCATTCTCATTTACTTTACCTCCAAGGAGCAAGGCTTGTCTGGTCTGCAATGCAAACCTGCCCTAATATGTGGTTCTTACAGTTGAAAGTCATAGCGGCCAGTGACTCATACTTGGAAAATCAGTACAATGAAAGACTGCTGCCTAGCTGCTGTAGTGTAGGAACAGGAGAGTTATTACTACATTGAGAATGACTGCCCCAGCAGAGCTTATTAGAGAAAGAGATATATGACTGTTTCTTGTGGACCAAACGCAGGGAGAGAGTGAGAGAGTGAATTTAGAGCTACTTTGAGTCCTGTTCCTCAGGTATATGTAAAGAGTTGGGCACGTTAACATCGTGAAGCTCTGGGTTAACACAGGATTACCAGTTTTTTGTTCAGAAGGACTAAGAAGCGAACTCCCAGAATAAGGATCCATTCTTATGAACCAAAGAGCTGCAAGGGGCAAGAGGCCCAAAAGCACACCTTTGAAAATGCACCATTCAGCAGTTGTCTTTAACTATCTATGAAGCTCCGGGCACAACTTACGGTGCTAGATCAAGTAATACCTTTCATTCACCTTTCTTACTCCTTGCTCACTCTGTTCCCAACATGGAGTGGTCAGAAAGGGGCTGGAGAGAGGACAGGGAACCAGAAAAACAGAGAAACTATAAAGAGACCAGTTTGTAGAATTCCATCCCACATGAACATGTTCTATAGGAGAGAATTTTCAATCATTGTTTTGGATTGTATATTCTAATTTTGAATTGATGCACTCTGCAAATTTAGTTGTCCATAAAATTGTTCACTTTTTAAGAGTGAGCAAAAAAGCCATGGGCTTTCAATATTTTCTTCACGGGTGGAAGTTTATGTTCACCAAATAAATTGTTAAGAGACGGTGGGAAACAAAAATAGTGTAGAATTTTAATCACATTTTATGATTTGTAGCTTCTAAATTCTTTAAATCATTTTCTAAGTTTCATGCTTTCTTAAGTCTATGAAAAAAAGAGTATTCATCAGCACTAAGTTAATTATGTATAACTATACTTCAATAAAAACATTCTCATTTATGAAAAATGAAAAAAATGGTGACTGGAATATGTCTTTAAAATTCTGAGATGGAGTTAGCAAGCCTAGTCAATTACAGGAAATTGCCCCAGAACCCTGTTCTTTCCAAATCCACTGAACCACCACAAACATGGAATAAGTTTGCAAATTATCCACTTAATGCTAATTTGAAATCCTACAAATTCTGTGAAATAGGTGAAGGAATTAACCCCAATACCCACAGAGGTTGGACAGAGAAGTGAATGAGAGACCCAGGAAGGGTACAAGTACCCATATGTTTGTAAGAAAGAGAACATTCCATGATTCAAAGGAGCATGTATTACTGAGGGTTTTCTTTTAAATGGCTATTTATTTTTGAGAGAGAGATCATGCAGAAAGGGGAGGGACAGAGAGAGAGAGAGAGGGACAGAAGATCCAAAGCAGGTTCTGTGCTGACAGCAGACAGCCCAATGCAGGGCGCGAATCCACAAACTGCGAGATCATAACCTGAGCTGATGTCAGGCACTTATCCAGCTGAGCCACCCAGGCGCCCCATTACTTAGATTTAAATGAATGCTGCCACGAGGAATATGAGGCCCAGAGTTGCCAGAAAACCTGAAAATAAGATCATCAATGTCCTTCTTTGTTGCTGTTTTGTGAAGTTTTCTTATTTTTAAATATTTTCCTGTAGTCATAGAACACTTTGGGGCCAAACGATACACATGTGCAGGTTATGTCAGTGGATGCCAGTTTGTGAGCCCAGGAAGAGACCGTATTAAATTCCTCCTGTCACATATCCCAGTGTGTTAAGTCATGGCAGGTAATAAGCCAGTTGACAAATTTCACCTTGTAATTTTCTAATACTACCAGTTTCCCTGCATGGCTATTGTAGATTCATAACATCACAGCTTCTCAATCTCTTTGTAAGCTTACAAGGTATCTGTTAACATTGGCCCTTGAACTCGCCATACCTTCTCAGACTCCTCTGGCTCCAGCACCTCTCCAGGAACCAGAAATATTTGTGTTTGGATTATTGAACACATTCAGACACCACCTGAAACTTTGATGAGAAGGCCGTAGCTGTGTCTCTAACCAAACTAATATTCAAGGGGGTTCCTCTTGAGCAGCGACAGGACAGAGACCCAGGGTCTTGCAGTGTTGATGAAAACAGGAAGGAGATTAATAGTAGAATGGAGAGCAATCAATAGGAACTCATAATGAGTAGGGAATCTCCTTACAATGAATGGATAAAAAAACTTGGAATTTAAACCTATGCACCTATGGAGATTTCAGTGGTTCAAATCTAGTTTGCCTTGGCCAAATCTAATTTCTATTATACTAAACTAGTACAAGAAAAAAAAACACAAAAACACAAAACACACACACAAAATGAAAAACAAATCCCAAAAAACAAAAAAACTAAAAATCACTCTGAATTCATACTAAGTCTCCCTCTGAAAGCACCAGACCCTAGCACCTTTTTTTTAAAGGTTAACACCTCTGGGAATCTTGTGGGTCTGAGGGGCAATAAAAAGAGTTCAGATGATTGCTCAGGAAATTGAAATCTAGTCCAGGATTTCTCAGAACGTAAGTCCATGTGCCAGTGTATACAAATTATCCATAGTAATTGCTGAAGCAGAGTTGTCTGGATTTTACTGGAAGCACTGGGGATGAGCCCTAGGAAAATCTATTTTTCACAGGTAACTTAAGTGATTCTTATGAGTAATAAATGTTAAAACCTACTGATCTGAATTACAGTGTGTGTGTCCTTGGGCTTTTCTCCTCTGACAGTGAACCCAGTAACGCCAGCCTGCACAATCACCCAGGCAACGGCAGGAATTAAATGAGATAATTGATCAATAAAGTGCTTTGTAAAATGTGTAGCATGTTGCAAATGAAATGGATGGAAGAATGAAGGACTAGCAGTAGATATAATGATAAGAAGAAAGAACCCTATTGCATATCAGGTCCAGAAGAGTGGCTGGAAGGCCATTGGGGAGTGCTCCTCCCAAATTATCAGAGCTTTTGTTACATATCTTTCTTCCTCCCCTTCTTATTCTTCAGATTTCCCCCATCCCAACCCTCTCAGAGAGGCTTTCTCTCTTTCTCCCAGCCTCCAGCACCTTCTCCGACTCTTTTTAACCTCATCTTTACTCTCAATCTTTTTCTGGATGTCAGTGAATTTATCTTTCTCTCTCTTTCTCTCTCTGTTCTTCTATCCCTCCCACCATCACATGTGTCCAAATTATATACAAATAATACCACAGGGCAAATGGGAAAACTGTCTTTTGTGGGTGTGTCCTCTGAGAAATGTCTCTCATGGCAGAGAAATGACCCTTTACCTGTGAAGCAGATACTTTCCTACAGCCCTGTCTGAAAATTCCCAAAGGAAACAACATGAGGAAACAGAATTGAACATCTTGATCCAAAATGAACACATCTAGAAATAACAGGATGAAAGTGAAGCAAGATAACTTGAGGCAAAATACACAGAAATTGCTTGTTACAGATCACACAATGATAGATCTGGAAGAAAACTTGAATATGATTTCTTAGGACTGTACTCATATTGTTGATTGGGAAATTAAAGACTCGAGAGGCTAAAACATTTGCTTGGCCCAGCCACACAGCAGGCTTGTGGCCCCTCTAACACCGAAGGCCTCTTGGCTTCAAAACCAACCAGTACACTTCACCTTTGCACAGTGCCGGCTTGTGACATTAGTCGGAACTCAGTGCAAAAAAAGTTGTTCTATTGCCGGATATATACATACAGCTAAAGCAGACTTTATTTTATGTAACATACTGGTAAATGGTATGTACATTGTAGGTAGTTTGTGTCTTTATTTGACAAAGTAAAAACCGGTTAATTGCCTGTCAACTGCCCGAGGGGAATTTTATTATTTACTGATCAACGAAAATGTTAAAACCTGGGAATAACTGAATTATTTAATGCCTTTGCTTCTGGACAAGATTAGAATAAAGTTATTAACTCAACACACGGAATGAAGGCCTCAGAGTTGGAGAGGTAAAGTCTGTAATCAATGCATCTCTACAGTTGAACTTCCACAATTTTACATTTTAGCAAGAATGAGGACTAGTGAGATCTAAGTGTTTCAGAATTACCCAATGAATTGTAGGATACTTTTTTTTTTTTCTTCTGAGCGAGACACAGGAATGATTCAACACTTGCGTTCTGATAATCATACCACTCCTATGCGATTTGAACAGTTAATATAAACCAGAGGTGGGCATTTTCTGCTATTTATACAGCAACAGGACTGCAGGTCAATTTCATAAAGCAAACTAAATCAGTTCAGCTGACCAAAATGACACTCACAACTTCTCCACTACGCAGGCCAAGGATAAAAATAAATATTGTCCTCAAGTCACTGAAAACAAATCCAGGAATGTTTTGTATATTTTCAACTCTGACTTTTTTCAACTCTGCTGACTTTTGAAGAAATACAGTTTTCCAAATTGAAACAAGAGCTAGTTAGTGATCATCACCTATGTGTCCAAAGATAGGTCCTGGGGGAAAAAAAGATCAATTCGATATTGTCTTTGTTCTCAAGAGATTTACATTCAGTTAGGTTACAATGGACCCTAATAAAAGGGTTTTAAATGGCTGGCAGGATTGTCATTTTTCTTTCTTCTATTTTGCAAATCTATGGAGTTGTCAACTTTGGTTAATATAAAACTGGTTCCCAACAAATGAGGCTGTCAGAAAAAGATAAAAAGAAAAATAACAAAAAGCTTATGGATTCATAAAAAAAAAAAAAAAAAAAAAAAGAAAAAGAAAAGCTTATGGATTCACATCATTTCATTATCTTAATCCCAATAATGCAATTGCTGTTAATTTTGTGTATTTAAAATGGAGGATCTCGTTTTCAAAAACTGGGTCCACAGGGAGAGATACTTGAGAGATGTTTCATTGTTGGAGAGAGTTGTCACCATGGCCACGAGCTGACGAATGCAGGAGTGACCTCTCTTCCCTAGAGACAGCGTCCCAGAGCTCGCCGTTTATGTCCTCACGCTTGCCAAATGCTCTCGGAGGACGATTTCACAGTTCATACCACAAAAAATAATTTCTTTCCCCATTCGAGCTAAAAATAAATTCAATGCCTGATACAAATGGTTCTGTGTTTCATGTGTGTGGTTTTATAACTCAAACAGTAGTTCAACACATGGCTACTTGAATGTGTAGCAGCCGTAGAAAAATATATAAAGGTATTTCTTTCTTTCTTTATTTTGAGAGAAAGTATGCACATGTGTATAAGCAGGGGAGGGGCAAAGAGAATGGGAGACAGAGAATCCCAAGCAGGCTCTGTGCTGTCAGCGCAGAGCCTGATGGCTGGGCTCCAACCCACGAGCAGTGAGATCATAACCTGAGCCGACATCAAGAGTTCAAAACTTAACCGACTGAGGCACCCAGCGCCCCAACATATAAAAGTATTGTAGCTCAAAGAGCAATCGTGGAGTGCCAGTCAAATTCCCAAATGTATGAAATGCCTTCCTACTTATTCCTTGATACTGTGAGTTAAATGTTAGTTTGCATATTAATAACCAATATTTAAATAGTAAACTATGAGTTCCAGAGCACTTCAAATAGGTTTTCTGATTTTCATGTAACACTAATACTGTGTCAGCAAATATCATTTTTCTCATATTCAGATGAAGAAACTGAGGCTAAGAAGTATTTAATGTCTTGGTTAATTTCAGCATACTAAGAAGCTAGACTCAAACTTGGTTCTCACGTTAAAATCAAGGTGTCTTCCCCTCACATATCCACCTCTCAGATTAAGCAGTGCTCAATACCTTAAGGAAGGTGAGAATATGTAAGGAGGCTGACAATTCTCAGGCTACAATGTTAGCATCTTCATTAAAAACAAACACATTTTGGGGCACCTGGGTAGCTCAGTCGGTGAAGCATCCATCTTCGGCTCAGGTCATGATCTCACGGTTTGAGGGTTCCACTCCTGTGTAGGGCTCTCTGCTGACAGCTCAGAGCCGGGAGCCTGCTTCAGATTCTGTCTCCCTCTCTCTCTCTCTCTCCCCATCCCCCACTCATGCTCTGTCTGTCTCTCTCAGAAATAAATAAACATCAAAAAAATTAAAACAAACAAAAAAACACAAACATATTTTTACTTATTAGTTTGAGTGGTTAGTTTATACAGTGAGTTAAATAACTTACAAATCTGAAAGACATTCTAGAGAATACGATCTGCACATATCAAATTGTGCCTACATGTATGGTGATTAAAAACATGGCAATCATCTTTCTAGCATCTCACATCAATTCTTCAGTAAAAATTTTCACGCGCTGGTTTTTCACTTTGTGAGAATTAACATCATAATTATTTAAATATTTGCTGAGTTTGCATTAGAATCGATTTGGAAATAAGGCAGTTTGTCTAAGGAATGGGATATAATAAACTAGAGAACTCTGAGTCCCTAAACTCGGCAAACCTTACAGAGTTCTCACATGCAGGGCACTATTGTGGGTGTTTTCTTTGTGTGCATGCCTTCACGTGATCCCCCTAATATTCCCATGAGGTAGGGACTGCGCTGGTCCCATTGCACAGCTGGGAAAGCTGAAGGTTGCACAACTTGCCCAAGTTCACACAGATAGTAAGTGGCAGAGCTGGAATTTGAACCCAGACAGTCTGGCTCCAAAAGAGTTATAAATGTGACACTAAGTGATTAATTCACTGTTAGTTATTTCCTTAGCTTCTTTCCTTCTCCAAGTCTCGTATTAGCTGCACTGACATTTATATTGCAGACAACCACATTGTTTTTTCCCAACTAACTTAACAATCGGTAGGTAGGCAAATGCCTACACCTCTTTTCAATGCATCCCCTTAGTAATTAATTGAATCCAGCACAGCAAGAGGATCATTATCGCTAAGTGGAAACTCATTCATGGCACTTAATTTGTGGTTTTTAAGGTGTGGAAGATGCTATGAGAGGCAGCAGTGGCTTCTGAATTACCCAAGTGTTAAAGTCTCTATGCTTTCTCTTTTCCGTTAGAAAAATTCAACGTATTGCAATTTCACCACACTGGAAGGCAACAAGCTACAAGGAAGATTTTGAAGAACTTCCTCTCGTTTGATTTAAACCACATTGCTCTAGTATAACTTTATAGTCCCTCAAGCCTCATTTCCTAATCAGTAAAATGGGAATAATAAAGTTGGCCTTAAAATGTTGTGATGGAAGTAATCCGTGTAAAATGTCTGGCTTAATAAATGGTAGATGTCAGTAGATGTTGTGATGACACTCATATGGGTTAAATTGGACCAGATCCAACTATGTCAGGGTTTTGACACAACTAATTTGTGTTTAAGACAGAATATGACTGAACAGACAGATTTAAAAAGCAGTTCATATTTTAGATGAGCAGTGCACCAAGAATAAAATCAATGACTTCAACATTTTTGGCTACCAACCTTACAATATAATTCATTCCTGAATCTATACAAACAGGCAAATGATTGCCTTAGAAAAGGACCTGCTTAGAATATTGTTTAACACATTCAACAAAAGATCGATAAAGCTTTTTCTTGCTTTTTTTTTTTTTAAGTGAAGAGGAAGAAAGGTGGTGAATAATGATTGGAGTATCAGAGAAACTGTAACAAGTCTACATCTCGATATATTCTTATCATTCACACTAAAATGAGCCCATCAAGAGAAATAATTAATCCTGGATTTCACCGGAAAACAGAGCCCAAGATGAAGCAGAGTGTGCAAACTCTCTGTGTGCAGACAGTTTGTAAAGGAAAGTGAAGTCAGGGAAAGGAAGAGAGGACTAAAGCAGTGAAACAGAGCAGGAACAGAAGAGGAAAGCATTTATTCACTGGCTCCATTTCCTCTTTCGGCAGGAGTTGTCTCATAGAGGGGCTACTGCTCCTGCTCTTACAGCTCAGATGCCCAACAGCGCCGTATGCGGTTCTGCCAGGGACACTGTCTCAGTATCAGAGTGACACAGACAAGAAAGCAAAAGATATACATTCACATGAAGCAATGCGCTGTCAGGCTACACATGTGCCTGGCAGGTTGCCATAGCGATGGCTGGAGTAAACACAGCCGGAGAAGATAGAGGGAAAGACACAACAGGGGTCTAATGCTTGTACAGTAGCTGCTTCTATTTAGACACTAGTTATGATTATCTCTGCTGATATTTCTACAAGACATAAAGCTTGTATTCAAGTTTAGAAAACTGTTTTTTTCTTTTCTTTTCCTTGTTTAAAACAATTTTTCCTATGGTTGTTCCAAATTTGGGAACCACGCAGTGGCCTTTCTAGATGTAACTGCCATCACTAATGGTTTTCATGTCGATGCTGATGTTGTGTCTGCAACAGTACAAAAGGGATCTTGTCTGCTAACTAAAAGAGTTTCTTCTAACACCCAACAGGAATTATTATCTTATCCTATAATGACCCACAGGAATTCAGTAACGGGAAAAGAGGCACTTACTAACAGGAATTGAATGTCCCTTAGAGTACATTCCTGCTTTGACATTCACTGTTTAGAAATGTGCATCTCAAATTGTTCTCAAAAATGAAGAGGAAGTTGGAAAGTGATGACTAAAAAAAAAAAAAAAAAAACCCAAAAAACATAGAAATTACTTGAATTAGAATTATTCATAAGTTAAAATGTTTACCTGAAGCATGAAATGGAACTTCATCAATGAAAAGGAAAGGATGGGCAATGATCCAGTAAAATACAAGCTTTCTGAAAATCCCAAAGGGGCATCATTTTTTCCCTCAATTATCTGAATAATTACAATTAGCAAGATAAAATTGCCAGAGAATTTACTGGTGACTACTGTTATGAATCTCTTGAAAACAGAAATTCTAGACTGATCACTTCTACTTTTAGGTAGAAACTTCAAACAAAATGAGTAGTGGAAAAAAAAAGAATGTTAAACAAATGGTGTGGGGACTGAATACTTCCCCGATGGATCTGTTTGCCTATTGGTTCATTCTCCTTACAATAGAACACCCATTTTAGGCAAGATTTGCTGACAGTGATTAAGCTAAACAGAAGTAATCAGTAAAATGATCTGCTCTAAAGCAACTCTTATGCTATCTAAAATAACACACGAATTAACTTTCTTAAACTTCACTTTTTATGAACTTTGTTTTTTTAAAAAAATCCATTTTGTATTTTTAAGAAGTTGCTTGAGAATAAGGTTTCTTCTTGAATATTTCTATCTATAAGAAGATACTACATAAAGTATTTTATTCCCAAAAAGGAAAAGTAGAGCTAATTCTTTTTAGATGCTCTTCCTCCCAAAGATTATAGTCAAGGATGTTTCTTTTTCCATATTTGTTGTAAATTACTGTCACCCAGTGCTAGATGGCCCATCTATAGGTGTCATCTTCTCTCTTGGCCAGACTTTGGTAACTGGCTTCCCTTTGATAAGAAGCCCCTTTCCCTTTTCCTTATATTTGGTGCCCACTTTCGTTGCCAGGATCAAAGCAATCCATTTGTATCCATGTTATACACTATGAGTCATACATGTCCATAATCTTTCATATAAACAAGGCAATAAACTGGTGAGTGCTTGTCATTGGAAGAAATAAAAAATGAAAACAAAACAAAACAAAAAAAGAAGGCAACTGTATCATTCATTTACATGTCATCCGGCTAACTATGTCCTTACTATGTTTAGAACTGTTACTGGACAAACAAAATAAATATGGTAATTAAATATGGCCCCTACTTTCAAGGTGTTTATCGTCTGGAAGAGGAGATCAGATATGCCTACAAATAATTATGATAGAATTAAAACACAAGTGCCATGAGAGAGCTAGAAATATGAGCATCCAGGTGAGAAATAAATTGCTTTTCTCTGTTATGAATCTTAAAGTGGGCAGGACTAAGAACTCCTGGGATTCAAGAGTAAAGAACACTCACCGCCACCTTCAACTTCAGGGGCATTACAATTCCCTGCGGATTTTAATTTACCCTCAACGTCTCTGTTTAAATATCTTATTAGGATTTCAAACTCACCATGTCCAAAATCAAAGACTTCATTTTTCTCCTTAAATGGTCTCCACCTATCTTTCCCTCCCTCTGCTCCCAAACCATTTTCCTACTTCTGGTCTTCAGATAATCCTCTCTGTACATCTCATTCACTTTCTCCCTCATTGCCAGTCAAGAATATGTCAAATCACAAACTTTCTACTCCCTTTAGGCTCTTCCCCAAATCTTTTTTTTTTTTTTTTTTTTTTTTTTACTTTATTGACAGATTTTTAGACTGGCGATAACATTTGCACTATTTTCTTTAGCTTTCGTCTCTCCTGACTGCAGCAGTCTAATTTATATCCTGCCGACAGATTCATCTTCCCAACGTATAGCCCCAATCATATAATTTCCACACTGAAACACATTTAGAGGCTCTAAATGAATTAACTATTCAGTATTAACTATTGACTGAAAACTAGCCAATATTTTTCATCCTGGTAGCCACATATCTTGAGACTCTATTTCCAATCTTAGTTTCTAAAACTTAACCTACATCCAATGTGTACATCCAATCCTTACATTTCTACACTAGAATATACTGATGTTTTCATGTTCCTACTCAAGAAATTCCATCGGTCTGGAGCCTCCTGTTTTTCAAATTTCAAAGTTCATCATAATTTCCACTTTTATATGAAGTCTTTTCTGATGCCCTTACACCCCAAACTAAGCTCCCTATCATTCTTTATTCACCACTTAAGACTTACGATATAGTCAAACTTCTTATTCCTTACCTCCTCTTCTCTTCCCCATTTCAAGGGCCATGGCTGAGTCTTAAGTATTCTCTATAAATCTATAGCATTTAGTATAAAGCCTGTCTTACAGTGTGTTCAATCCATTTTTTCCATGAAACTGAATATTCGATCAGTATCAAATGAATCTCTCCAAGCAATTAAATTCTTCTTCAGATACCAATAAAATGATGTTTGTTCCCATTTGCAAATGCTTGAAACATTTTCATCTTTCCTAAATTAATGTAAACTCCAAAAAGCAAATGGCGCTTGAAGAGTAACTTGTTTCCAGGCCCTCTTCATTTCATGTCTTTCAGTCTTGACAGGAAAAGGCTCACAGATCTAGGCTTAAAAGCCAAAGGGGTTTAAAAGCCACAGGAGGGGTCTGTTCCGTTTTAAATACAATTTAGAAAACCTTGGGAAAGAATGACAGTTCCTTTTCAGGAACTTCACGTACATATTTCAACAGAACAGCTTTCCAAATTGGAGAATGTAAAATGTTATACCACCAACCAAGTAATAGAAAGTCACTCACTGCTGTGTAGAAAGATTCACTTGATTTTCACAATGAGCACAAAAGACTATATTGTATTTATTTAAATCTGGGACTGACAAAAATGTCAGAAGGAAAAAGAAAAGTAGTCAATTTCTCTAAAAGATCATTATTTAGGAATAAATTACTATGCAAAAAAGCATGGATCTTCTTGACAACTTGTGAATTTAAGGCAGATGAAATGCCTCCCGCCTCACCCCTAATAATCAATTCTGCTGATGAAATATGTTAAACATTCTAAGTTTGGGGAATGTACAAAGCTTTGAAATCAATGTGTTTCCGGTACAGAGGGTTAGGGAAAGAACTTAATAAATCAGCTTAGGAAATGCTTCATTTCCTGCGGCATATCTGGGGACAGAAACAGAACAGGCAGAGCCAGGTGCAACAGAACCATACAACCTGGTGGAAAACCTCTTCCAGTTCCTTCTGGGCATCACTTGGATGGGCAATTTATGCTCATGAGCTAAAGTTTCCTTTTTTTAAGAAAAATGGAGTAGAATTTTACAGACACTTTCCTTAACAAATAGGCTTGTTGGCAGAAGTTGAAGGAGATAGTCATTATGTAATCATTATATCTGCTTAAATAAGAAAGTACCCTACTTGGGTTAATAGTTCATTAGAAAGAAGACACCATTAACAGGTTGTGCTCACTACTGGTGAGTTAAAAGAAGTTGGTATTTTCCCCAAATGATCATAAACAGAAAATCTGCCAGGTCATCTCTGGGTTATCCTGTACCTTTCCATCTTTCTTACGGCCAGGTTTTGCAGGCTGATTCTTGATTTGACACTACTGAATTCTTGAACTGATACCATTCCATTTTGCTTTCAGAAAGACATGTAATCCATTCAGAGTTTAACAATGCCGGGAAATTAGTGTACTTACAGACCTGGGGCAAGGGACAGCTTCATCCAGACTTTCAAATTTATATTGACCTGACCCGTGTTTGTAAGCAGTGTTTTTCATGGCATTGGGATTCCTACCAATCTTTCCCATGCATACTGAAGAGTTACTTAAAAGCTCATATACTGATTTCTGTGGCCTCTCACAAATACTCTTTATTTTAAAAACTCAGATGCTTGGTAACTCTTCTAAGTTAGGTTTTCTGGCCTTGATACCTGCTGCAACTTGACTCTGGAAACGCCAAGATGCATGGTAAGCCATCATAGGTGATTTTGAAGTGTTTGGGAATGAGTCCTAAATGTATGTATGTATTTTGAGAAATTAATGATAAATATTATTGAAGCAGTGTATGTAATTTTTCCTATATTATTACTCTATATTAGAATTTTTGTAGGCAACAAACTTTTGAAAAGAGCACATGAAAAAATAAAATTAGAACTGATATTTTCCCAGGGCCCCTCAGAATCAATATTTCCCAACTGTGCTCTTTTATGACAGCTTGTACTTTGGTTTTCATGCTTATTAAATCTGTCGTGTATTAGAATTACATATTTATTTTTCCCCACACTACATTTACCACTGTTGGTAAGGACAATGGCTTAATCATTCATGTATTTCTTGCACTGATGACTACATGGTAAGATCCTAATAAATATTGATTAAATTTAATTACGTACAGTGAATCCCTCAGAAAGGGTTAGAAGATAAATGTTAATAATCTCTTGCAACTGGCCATTAACATAGTCAAGACTTATATTGATTCACATATAGCCTTTGGTTGAGTCTCTGAAACTGCCGTCAATGGGTAAGATTTTTGAGATGATGAGCCAAATGTTGTGTGTATATGTGTGGATTTGTGCTGGTTTCTGGAGCAAATAAATGTTACTCACTTTTATCAAAATGACTCTCCTCTTTACTTCCCCGACCACCTCAAGATACTGCTATTCATTTTCCTAGGCAGCTTTATCCAACCTCTCAATTTATCAGAGCCAAAAGATAGTGGCCACGCATATAGGCCAGCATCTGCAACGCAATGTTTCTGACTACAGCCTTTCACCCATACTTGACACAGTAATTATTTCTAGACTTAACACCTGAAAGGAGCACAGTGGTGAGAAATAGTACATTTTTAACCAGTGTTTTATTCCCAGGTTTTTATTCTCAAAAAATGCTATTGTGTATTCCCTGTACCTTTACGATCCCATCAAATACGCTGCAAGGCCACCGCACCAGCAAACATTTCCTTTCAGTGAAAACAAACATTCTCTCCGTGGAGCCTTCTCAATGCATTCCCAGTCAACATCCACACACTGGACACAGCAAATGAATTGCTGCAGCCACGTTTCAGGGCAAGGTCCCTGAGGGTAAACTGAGACTGAGTCCCCTGCTAGTGATTTCTGATCCACACCGTCAGAGGAATAAGAGAAAATGGTACCTGTGTCCTCTTTACTGCTATAAAGACTGAGCAGAAGACAAAGGATGGTCACTTGAAGGGATTTCATGGTGCCCGCGGATCGGCTCCGTGGCTCTTCTCTTCAGAGTCAGGCGGAGACAACTCCCTCCCAGCCTGGCAGGGCCTTATTAGCAAATGGAAAAGGTGTGCTGAATGTGAACAGCCACTGCCCATTCCTACTTATTTCGGGGGCTCTGATAAAGAACGGGAGGAAATACACACAGTCCCTTTGGGAGTTCAGCAGAGAGGAGATTTATTGTTTCAGTCCCTTACAGGAACTTTTTTTTCTCTTCCTTTGGCAGCCACTTGTGTTTTTGTTACTACATTATTTTGTTCTTCTTCAACAAAAAGGTCAGGGCGGGTGCTGAACAGAAACAGATCTTTCTTGAGAATGGACCATACAGCATTCTAACTTTTGTTTTGAAAGCGTGTTTTGGAGCAGTTATAAAAGGGGCCTTATTAAACAGAGATTCACTTTGGATAAAGAGGCTTTAACCGCCTGAGGGTTAAAGTTTAGAGCAAAATCCATAAGGAATCAACTTTTCTTCTTTCCTTCCAACTTGAAAGCCAGATTAGCAAAGGCCATCTTCTGGAAATAAGTTTAAAACTTTAATAAATAGGTCATGCTCTGCTCTTGAGTAAGCAAAAAGACTTCTTAGGGATGTCCGGGGAGGTTTCTTAGGACATTTCTAATAGAATTAAACAATGATATGTGACTCTTCACTGCTCATTCCTGGTTTTTTATTGGTGGAATTTGATGCAGAATAAGGAAAAATTAGTTATACAGGCAACCTCTGCTTTTGGCAAGTAGGGTTCGGTGTTCGTGTTGCAGTGAGCTATTCTAGAGTCAGCATGCAACCTTCAGCAAGAAGAGTGGCCCCGCCAAGCTCCTTCCCTGGAATGACACTCAGTATCTCAGCGTCAAGCCACCGCAGTGTTAAACTCTACCCTGTGAGCATCTGCGCTTTATCTCCATTTAACCTGTGCGTCCATTAGCAAGATGTGTCTTAAGCTATGAGAAAAGCCTAAGAAAGATTATTTTTGTTTTTGTTTTTTTTTTGGGGGGGGGGTTGAGAGTGCTCAAAAATTCTCCATATAAATTAATGATAATTGCTTCTTCACACCATTTCCACTTAGGAAAGTTTTCATAGGAATGCTTTATTTTCAGATAGCCAGGGAAACCTTGTACACCCCCCATGGACACTCTTCTCCAAGAAATATGATCGAAATGGCACTGGGGTAGAATGGTCTCCCAACAAGTCAGTGAGGTCGGGAGAGACGGACTCTTCAGACCAGAATGCCAACTAGGAAAGACTCTCTGTATATTAGGGCTCTCTCTGATGTTAGTAGCATTTGATTAAGACGTTGTGATAGCATAGCCACAGCCTTGGCTACAATGTGTGCCCAGTAATTCTACACTTTTCCTTAACCACTGTCTGCACAGCTAATCTCATCCAATGATCCTTGTAAAAACCTTTAGGTATGAAGCCTCATGGAAAAAAAGAGTGTCAGTAATCAGTATAGAGCCATCTGTTTCACAACGAAAACTACTGCAAAATTATACTTTTACATGGTTATAAGAAAGACGCACAATTCACTGCTGCACCTTGCTGAGGAGGACTCATTACAAAAGTGGTTAGAACAAGTCAACTGATCAAAATATCCCAAACTCTAGCTTGTTTCTTCCTAAATTATACCAAGTCTCAGAAGAGTCTCCAAGTTTATATTTTGTGCATAAGCAAGACCAAGTTTTACCCTCTCTTCTAATTAATTTTCTAAAACAGACCGCCTTTGGACTTGTTACTTTATTTGGCATATCCTGGACAGTATAAAGATAGTAATGTATGTGAATAGTTGTCACATGCACTTACCAGAAATAAATTGAGGTGTGGCCATGAATTCACAGGCGAGCACTTACATTGCCTCACTTCCTGCTCCTTGCTTTGCTCTGACTGTGGAGTTTTCAGCACACAGTTGACCATAGTCATTGCTACAGGGGTTCAAGAGCTTTTTGATTTCTCAGCCCTAATTGCTAGGCATTTTCATGAAAAAGACTAGATACCTATTTTAAGAATATTTGATAAAAGAATATTATGTCAATTTAGAAGGAAAGCCTTGTAGATGAAAAAAAAAAAAAAACTAAAACTAAAACATAAACTAAGAAAATGCATTTTTAACAGTACGGAGCTTCCTCAAAAAATTAAAACTAGAACTACCCTACCATCCAGCAATTGCACTATTAGGTATTTACCCAAAGGATACAAAACTACTGATTTGAGGAAATACACACACCCTGATTTTTATAGCAGCATTATCTACCTAGCTGAATTATAGAAAGAGCCCAATGTTCATCAACTGATGAATGGATAAAGAAGATGTGGTTTATGGGGTTCCTAGGTGGTTCAATCAGTTAAGCATCTGACTCTTGATTTCAGTTCAGGTCACGATCTCATGGTTTGTGAGATCAAGCCCTGCTTAGGACTCTGTGCTGACAGCATGGAGACTGCTTGGGATTTGCTCTCTTCCTCTCTCTCTGTCCCTCCCCCATTTGCACTCTTGTCATAGACTCTGGATCTGGAGTTCTTTCTTGTCCAGCAAGAAAGTGGGACACAGGATTAAAAATGCAAGAGATGGCTAATGTCCGGGAGAAGACAAGAGCCCCCATTAAGGGTCCTTGCTCTGTTTTTATTAGGATCAGAAGGCTTACAAACATTGTGATGGACTTTCACAAAATGACAATGAAACTGTGAGCATTAACTCATGGGCATGAGGTAAAGGGGGTTTTGAAGATATGCAGGGCTAGGGGTTTGGGTTAATACAAAACAAAATCCTGGGGCTGGGCAGAAAGTTGTTTACAGAAGACCTGAGGCACCACCTCTACCTAAACTGGTCTAGGGGATAAGAAAGACAGAGCATGCTATCTCAGGGTCAACAAGGCACCTTTCTTTTGCTAATTAGCTCCTCTCTGGGCAACTTCGCCCCAAGGCGGTCTATAGCCCTATTTACCTGTTTACCTATTTGGATCCTTCCTTCCCTTGAAAGCAGCTTTCTGTGATAGTACTAAACTGGGGGGCATTTCCTAATCTTGTTTATCTCATATACCTTTGTTCTGTACCAGGGCCTTTGCCCCACCCTCTCTATACCTATTTACCTAATCTTGTTTACCCAAACTTGGGTGTGAACATCCTATGGGTTTCTCATTCTTTATGCCTTGTTAACCCAACAGTGCAAGCCAGGGGTTTCCGAAGCTTATTCCCTACACATACTCTCTTTCATTATCTCTCTCAATCTCAAAATAAATAAGTATTAAAAAAAGAAGATGTAGTATATATACAATGGAATATTATTCAGTCATCAAAAGAATGAAATCTTGCCATTTTGCAATGATATGGATAGAGCTAGAGAATATTATGTTCAGTGTGATAAGTCAGACAAAGACAGATACCATATGATTTCACTCATATATGGAATCTAATAAGCAAAACAAATAATCATAGGGGGATAAAAGAGAGAAGCAAACCAAGAAGCAAACTAATGGTTACCAGAGAGGAGATGAGGGGTGGAGGATGGGTTAAAGTGATGGGGATTGAAGAGTATACTTGTGATGAGCACGAAGTGTTTTAAGTAAGTGTCGAATCACTAAATTGTACACCCGAAAATAATATTACACTGTATGTTAACTAACTGGAATTTGAATAAAAACTAAAAAAAAAAAAAAAAAAAAAAAAGAAAATGCATTTTTAAATGGCTTAGGCAAAAGGAAAAATAAAGAGTAATATAATGGGTCAGTTTTGTCTTAACATATCAGAAGGTATTTTTAAAGTAAAATAATTCATTCAAATGGGGGTGATTGCCAGAAGAGACAGGAAGAACAATCGCATAAAATAGGAAGTTTATATACAAATAGGTATATTTATATACTTAGATATATTTGCAGATATGTGTATGTCTAAAAGAGACTAGATATAAGCAAATTTAACATATAGTACATATGATTAGTAGGATATATTATTTAATAAGTGGTTTGTGGCAAGTTGTTAATCATTTAAGAAATTAAAGTTAGGTTCCTATTTTACTTTGAATACTAAAATAAATTTTTATATGCTAAACAATTAAATGTGAAAAACAAAATCAGAAAATTCATAGGCAATTATTTGCATGTAGCTGGGTTGGAGAGAACATTTTATGCACAACACAAAAAGCAGAGCACGTGAAAGGAAGACTTGATCTGTTTTCTTAACACAGATTTTTTAATAAAAATAAAATATTTTTGGCTCAACACACCTTAAGATGAAAAAACAAATAAAACCTTGTAAAAAAATAATACAGAAAAAAGATCTGATATCCTTAATATGTAAAGACCTCTTCCTAGCCAACAATAAACCAATGACTCTACAACTGAAAAATAGACAAAAGACCATCACAAAAGAAGAAATAGAAGGCCAATGAAATGGAAAAACATATTCAGGTCACTAGAAATCAAAGAAATGGATATTAAACAGTTGAGATAACAATTTTTGCCTTTCAAATAAAATTGGGTATACTTTCCGGCAATACCCAGTTTTGATGAATGCTCAAAGGAAGTTACTATCTTTTTTAGGGGTATAACCTTTCTGGAGTGTGACTCAGCAATATACATCAAAACTCTTATAAAAACATACTCTTTGAAATTACATGTTTAAGAATTTATTCTAAAAATGTAGATGCTCATTAAGGTTCATGTTATACAAATATTTGTCAATAACATTCATTATTGGGGAATAAGATACCATATTCTTCCACAAAATAGTATTAGAGAAATTTTCTTTAGAGATGGATGCATTTTCACAATATTTTGTTGCATGTACGTACGTGTATATGTATATATATATATAGAGAGAGAGAGAGACAGAGAGAGAGAGAGAAACAGAAAGTGTTAGCAGTGCTTATCTCTTAATAGTGAATTACATAGGGTTTTTATCTTATATTTGCTCATGTTTCTAAAAGATTTTCCAGAGTAAACATATATTATTTCTATCTTTAAACAAATAAACAAACAAAGCCTTTTTCTACCTGGTACTTTGTTTAATTTAATTTAATTTAATTTTTAATTTAAATTTTTAATTAAATTTAATTTAGAGGGAATATTTATATAAACGTTTTGCATTCTAATGTTTGAATTTTTAGGAAGTATGTGATTTGAGAGCACTTTAATGAAACATAATACTTGAAAGGAAATAAACCACCCTACCTTGAGAGGTGAAAAGTTGTTTTTGTTTGTATTTTTATGCAATTCGTTTTCTGTATTTCTTGTCTAATCTGAAAGATAAGCTCTTGTGAGGTTATGCAAGAACCATCCCAGAATTCTTTACAAGGACATATCAAGGCTTGTCATTGACATCTTTGACACTGAAGAAATTGTATAATGAAGACTTCAACACTGATGAGTTTATGTTAACTCATATGGTGCTGAGAAAATTTATTCAACTGGCACCGTTATTAAGCATCTAAATTAAACTTCCTTTTTATACTTGCTTTCTTCCTCTGCCAGCTTGTCAGTGAATAAAGTTACCTAAAAATGGAAGGAATGTCAAAAAGTTATCTCATGAACTGGCAAAGAATATGAGTTCTGGGTTCAAATTCTGACTCCTTTTCTTAGTTACATGTGACTTGACTGAGTCCCTTGGCCTTTATATGCTTTAGTTCTACCATGAAAAAATGGGGATAATCACTATGGCAACTATGAATGTTGCTTAGAGAATTAGGTGAAAGTTCAGAAAGTTTTCTAAAACAAACAACCAAACAATTAAACTAACCTTAAACTTCTAGAATCTTTAGGCTAAAAGAAATTGCCTTCATTCAGTGATATATTTTCAAGTTTTAGGATTTTACATAAACCTTCTCATTCTAGAGTGATTAACCAATTTCCTAAGAAATATTCTGATGATGCAAATCCCAAAATATTGTTAAGAATAGATTAAATACATTTCTAACTGGTATTTTCAGGAATTTAGTCCATGCTCCACTTTAAGGTATTTTAAATGTCAAGTACTTCCTTCAAGGGAGATAGAAGCTAAAAGCTTATTTTTATTACTTGTCTATCTGAAGTGGGGATCAGGGAATCTTCTGAAGGTGTTGGGATCAGAACTGAGGACAAACAGATATTCAGGGTCCATGATACTGGAGATATAAAGTCTCCCTCCTACAGAGCCAAAATGGACAATGAACATGAAGCGTGGGTGGGCCTCACCATTTGGTCAAACTTATGCCAGTGAACTATCTTCCTTAATTACTAAATTTCTTTTAATCAACTTCTAGTGGACCAAAACCAGTGCTATTTCATATTGCTCAAGTGATAGAAAACATGGCAAGCTAATTCTTGAAGTTTCCAGTTTATCTTTCACATTCCTAATGATTTGTCACAATTGTATTCCTCAACATATAAAGACAGTCCTCTCCTCTCAAACCAACTCCCTAACTTGATAGGGATCAATCTCTTAAAGCTCTTGATACATAAGGACACAAATATGATGGAATCATAAAAGCATGGTAGCTCAGAGATGAGGTCTACAAAAAGCTACTTCAGTGCAAATTCTTACCTAACATATCATTGTCAGAAATCCCCTCGACAAATGATGAATGAGCCTGCATGTCAAAAGTTGAAATGATCAGAACTCATTACTCTGTGTGGCAGCCCATTCTCCTATTGGACCACTCGTCCTGTTAAAAACTTTAATTACCATTTCTTCATCTTTATCTGCCTTAAGAAGCTCTGGAAATCATTATCATAAATTGACTTTTCCGTGTACAAAACTGAATTGAAGAGTATTTTTTCCATTAATTATGTAAACCACATTAATAAGGAGATAAGATTTTTCCAAGAGCTTTTTGGGAATAAAATGTAATATAATTCATTTGATAATATCTAACACAGCATAGGTATGATGACTTCTGTAAAGTTCTGGAACATGTAAATGAATAAAAACTAGGCAGGTAGAAAGTTCTTTAATAGTTTACTTAACTTTCCATTTAGCTCAGCTGTTGCCATACAGCCCATATCCAAGATTTCTGCTCAGATGTCTCATTTTTGGTGTGCTAGAAATAGTATCTGAGAGAAATATTCTTTTCTTATGTCAAGAGACACCTATTACAAATTATTGGGTGTGTAGTATATGCCAAGTATTTTTCACAGATATGTTCATGAAAAATGTGACATGTGAGTGAATGGCATCTAAGTGTCCTCACTTTTCACTTTACATCTGAGCCATCTAGCTTTACTAATTTACCTATTTAAATTTTACTCCTTTTTTTCTCACCCATTCTAATTCTTGTTCTTAATTTTCCAAATCCTTTTTTGCATTGTTCATGTCTGTGGCTATTTAGTAACAGTCAAAGGGATCTTTCACAGGAGCAGATCTGAACAAATTTAAAGGCATGATGAAGTGATTTATTTACTTCTCCTTTCCAAACTTCCAGACAAATGGAGGTTAGTTAATTCTCTAAAAACTGTGAGTTTTTTTCCCCCCCTCTTTTTCCAAATAAAGAAAGCCAACTGTAGGCACAGCTTTTGGGTATTCATAGAAACCTATAAACTTAAAGTTAGAAATGGAGTGTCTGTACTGGCTCATTCCTCTTAATAAACCACTTCTCAGTTAAAGGGTTACCTTACTAATGGCTTCTGGACTATACGTCAGGGATTTAAGAACCTGTGGCTCATTCTTTATATTTAATTCCCAATCTTCTTTGGTCATTTCCTTTCAGGATTCTGGTTTTTGACCTAGTATATGCTCTTCAGAAGAGACTACCTAGATGTAGAGTTTGTTTTAGTTTGTTTTTTCCCCTGGATGCTGTATCTGAGATCAATATTCTGCTAACCTGTGGAGACATTTCCCAGATGGTGATGTTCTACATTCTCAATCCTGACTCTTGTCAAAACTGGCTGAGATCTGTAGCCAAGACTTTTACTGCTTACTGAATGCCCAACTTCCTGCATTAGGTAGGTTTATGTGGTTGGTTCTGGCTAGAGGCTATAAGCAGAATAACACATGTCACTCTCAGGACAAGGCATATGCTTTCTATTCCCCTTCCATGGCAACCTTTGAGACCATCTATTCCTGAGAGTACAGTCTGGGTCCCAGAGTGACTGTATGGAGTAGAGGTCTCCACCTCTAAGCCATAGATCTGCTCTGAATTTGTATCAGCAACACATAAACATTTATTGTATTAAGCTACTGAGATTGCTTCAAGTTTATTTCATTACCAAAGCCTGTCCTGACCAGTAGAGGATCCTATTTATTACTTTCTTTTGAAAATCTTGATTTTTCTTACTTTTCAGACATTATATGCCTCCCACACTAGATAGTAAATTTCTCAATGGCAGAGCATTTGTCTTGGTCATCTATCTCCATAGTTAGTAGAGTGCCTGACATAAAATAATTAAAGTTTTATGTCAACTATGTTGATCCATTAGCTCTGATCTTAACCTTTTAGAAAGATTGTCTATTGAATCCTAGTTTCTTCCCCCACATTTGCCTGCTCCATTTTTCCTTAGCAATAAAATGCAATGAAAGTTTTACTGATTCAACTGAAGGCTTGTTGAGTAGTCCAGGAGGTGGGTGGGGAGAAAGGAGATCTAGATAGTTTCTTAGAGATTATGTAGCTTTCCTCGTTTTACTGAGAGAAGTTGGTGTATCATGAGGACATTGGCTTTGGGTGCAAGTAGGCTCAGCTTAGCCATTTTCTCTATGTGACTAAGAGCAACTTAATAAGTCACTCTAATCCTAAATGGAGAAAAAAAAAATTTCCCTTGGGGCTGTTGAAGTAATACATCATTTCATATATGTAAATTATCTAAAATAGTTGATGAACTTTCCATTCCAGTTCTTTTATGTGGCACTAAAATAGAAATAACTTTTCTTTGAATCTTAGTTTACTCATCTATAAAATGACAATGACACTTCTTACTTCTGAAACTATCAAGCTGATAGTTTTGTTTCAAAAATTAAAGATGATTTGAATAAAACTATTCTAATACTCATTAGTTTCTGCATAAAAGTAAGATACTTTATTTTCAATTTTCTGAAAAGTAAGAATATGTGAAGTAATACAAATAGTTTTAGGAACAGGGTGTTAATAATTAAGAATATGGCCATTATTAAATGCCTTGTCTTGCCAGAATGCAAACAATTTTAGCAAAATGCAAATGGTCTTTGCACCAAGCTCCTCAAAATAAATCATTTCTATTTCATCACCAAATAGAATTGTTTAAAAATGTTTTCAACTTCATTAAACTAGCATTGACTTAATATTTTCTCATCCTGTACAACTAAACATAAAAATATCTTGGATTAACAACAAAGCTGGGACCCAATTCAACCCATCCTTCCAAATCCAGACTTTGGTCAGAGGAAATGACATAGTAATGGCTTTCACAAGCAGCTGAGTGCTGCATTTGAGCACATTTCCAACCATAGAATTCAAATTTCCTGTCTTAAGAGGTTTTAGATTCTGATACCCTGGAGTGGCTTGACCCTATACCACTGGCAGTTTTGCCCATGTTTATCCATGAATTTTAATATCAAATATAATTCATGGAGCTTTTCAGAAATATATATGTTTAAGACTTAAACATAAAATTTTTATTTCAGAAACCCAGGGTAGGGGCCAGGCATGCATATGAGAAAAAATATATATACTGGTGATTCTGATGGTTACCCTGTTAATAATTACTTATTTAGATCATTATTAAAAAAATTTTTTTTAATGTGTGTTTGCTACTATTTAAAAGGAAGCAGCTGAATTTCTTGGTCCTCACTCTCAGCATTCATTCCAAAGTCTCACTTTAAGATTGTATAAGTGGTTCTAATTGACTCCTATCAAGCTTTCTCAACATCTGTGTAATGAAGTCTTAAAAAGCAGTGACAATATTTCAGAAGCTCACTTTTACAGAATGTTTACTGCTTTAAATTAAAATATAAATTCCATTTATATTGTCAAACTCACAGCTAATTAAACCTGGCTTGATCTTTTCAGGTGGCAATGAGTCCAGCCTATGGGAAGACATAATTAATTTTTGTGATTTTGCACCCTAAAATCCCTAACATTCCAAACTGCTTTGAATAATCATTCATGAATTCCCTTTTGAATCTCATTACATTTGTATCCCGATTTATACAGTGCAAGAATATAATATCTCCAAATTTTGAAGGATTGGTTATATTCTAAGTGGCTTTAGATTTTTTTTCTTTCTATTTGACTGAGGTGTTTTTGTGAACACTCAAATTTACGACATGGTGACCAAGGTGTGATTCCATTAGAATGTCATTCTGTCTAATGTGTTTAATTATACCACCTTTTATTTCATGCTGTCCTAACAATCTTCTGATCATAAGTTTGCAGGCCAAGTATAATTCTCCTTTAGAAAAAAACAAAACATGCTGACCAATAAAGCCAGTTTCACAGATACTTAGCAATAATTATGTTCTATTTAAATTAATAAATTAGCCTTTATGTTTCTATACAACCAGAGTCTGTTGGATATGACTAGTTTAATTCAATGCTCCAGATCTGAAAAAATTTCAGTTTCTGGGTCTATGAAACTAAAAACCAGATGCTGATCCATTGTGATCCAACCAAGTCATGCTTCTATGAAAACCCTGCCTGAGTGTTCCTGGGTGATATCTCTATTTTTATGGTTATTTCTTCTTCTGTCACAAAAAATAATTTCTAAATTTATTTATCTTTCTTCTTTTAAAATTTATTTTTGAGAGAATAAGCATGAACCAGTGAAGGGTAGAAAGAGAGGGGACCAACGGATCCAAAATGGACTCCATGCTGATGGCAGTGAGCCCAACACAGGGCTCCAACCCGCAAACAGCAAGATCATGACCTTAGCTGAAGTCAATGCTCAACTGACTGAGCCACCCAGGGCACCCCGAGAATTCCTGAGCTTCATTATCCATTGTATTGTATAGAACGTATTGCTTTTTCCCCCCATTTTCCTTAAATAACTATTTTAAGCTTCAAGGATGGCTCCCTAACCCTTGAATTTAATTGAAATTTAATTTAATGAAATTAAATGAAAAATTCACATTTTTCTTTAAAACTGGTTTCTTATTTTTATAAACTCTGATGGTAGTTATCTTATTTCTTTAAGTACCATTCCATTAAAACTCTGATTTTTAAAATAATTCATTTCTAAAGAAATATGGTTTTTATTGTATACTCTTATTAACATCTAAAATACTTTCGGTGGAAGCTCATTGAATGATGTGGAGAAGTATAAATAATAAACATAGCATTCTCACAATACCCATGGCCTCATGTAATGTGTAACCATTTCTTGCATTACAATCAAGTGTTTCATTCAGAAATTTTTCGTTATAGCTTTCTTCTGAACTTTAAGAATGAAAAAATCCTAGAAATTCCATAACTGATACTGGTCTTGAATGGAGAATCTCTGAATTCCAAAACTAATCTAATTTTTAAAACTATGCCAAATTCCACAGTAGGCTAGGCACAATTGATCGTAGTGGCTACTTTGTCTCATAGATGTCCAGATGGCTTGTTGTCTCTTGAGTGTAATTTTTGGAAGACATTTATAGTTTATTGAGAAGTCAAGAAAAGATATAGAAGGATATCTCACCATCATTGAAAATAGAAAGATTTATCCACACCAATTGCTTATCTCAATTCTGAATGTTAATTTCTGAAAAATACCTTAATTCAGAATTTTAAAATGTTTAAATGGATTGTAAGACCAAAAGTATAACAGAAACAAACAACAATGAGAAAGAAGTTTTAGAAAGAAGTTTTAGATGTGGAAAGACAAGAAAGAGAAAATACTAAATGCTTATATATTAGAATTGGCTATTGGCTTTAACCCAATTTGATGTTGACCCAAGTACTAGCCATCAAGAGTCTTGGTTTGTCAACCTGAGCTTGGAAATTCTGTAGCACAAGGCTTCTCTAAGTGTGGCAGTGGACTATAAGCATAAAAATCACCAGGAGTGCTTACTAAAAAATAAAAAGCATAGATTTTGTCTGGACCAGAGGGTCAAAATCTCTAAAGTTAAGATCCTAAAAATTATATTACTGAGAGTATCACGTAGGTAATTCTTATGCATGCTAAAGTTTTAGAAGCACGTCTGTATTTTTGTATGTGTGTTCATTTTTGTTTATTTGTTTTCCCCAGGGTTTACTAAGTGTTTCCATATCAGACATCTTAATCAGCTCCCAAATAAGGGAGTCCACCAATACCTAGGCCTTTAGCTTGTTAGTAAATGTAGGAATGTTGTTGAGGAGTGAAACAAAAGGGAATGCTTCGATTTATTTAGTGATTTTATGAAATAGAAAACAAAGCCCCATAAAGTACAGACTCAGACATTTTGCTTAGCTCAGATTTGCAGTATAGTAAAACAGGTGTTTTGGGAAGTTTATTTATAAGTAGAGCTGAGGCTGATATGAGTAGTTGTTTTAGAGAATGAAGTTATTTACTTGATTATTACAATGATATGAGACTTTTGGGAGGCAAGAGCCATACATGGAGCAGAATCACTAACATTAGGAAGATATCATTGGAGATTTGAGAAGAACTCATAACCTACTGAAACTTTGTGTTTTCTAATTTTAGACATGCGCTTCTTATGGTAGCTATCGTTTTTGTGCACAGAAAACAAATTTAACCTCCAAAAAGAAATAGTAGAGCTTCTCCCGTTTGTTGATTTTCTTCCTGATGAAAATAATGAAAAATAGAGGCATTTGCCACAGCAAACATCAATTCATTTTCCCCTCGATGTTCCAGGAGATAAAAGATTTGTAAGACAAAATAGGAGACTCAGGGCTAATTACCCCTTAAAAAGCCATGCAGAGCCTCTACCCTGCAGGAGGCCAGTCTTTCTCTCCCTCACCCCTCACCCCAAGTCTTCATTCTGAAAAAAAAAAACAAAAAAAACCCATAGATTGATGGATGAGACTTCCATCAGACAAAGATCTGGAGGCAGGAGTAGATTTACCACAAAGCTAATGAAGTTTACATTTCAGAGTGTTTCACTTGCATATGCTAATTTCAAGGTCATCTGGGTAGGACTTAGGAATGCTTTCACATAGTTCTATGTGTTTGCTGTAAAATTTGTGAAAGAAAGATATTTTAACTGAAATCAGTTTAGACTATTGTCTCTCTTTCCATTGTCTTCCTTCCTCCCCTGCTGGGTAGCATTGCAATGGATATCATGGGGATATAAGTAAGAAGAGTTTGAGTGGGAATTTAAAGATTTGGTGGTATATAATTATTATGATTGACAGGCATTTCTCTGCACCATGAAGTTGTGACTATCTGTTTCAGTGCACTGTACTGTCTTTTAGGAATGTCTTTACTGGTCACTGCATGGATTGGGCTTGTGCTGTGCGTAAGTGGCTAAGACCTGTTGCGTGATTATAATTTGAATGTGTTTATGGCTCTTGGTACTAAAACTTTGTGGATGTGGAAGCAAAACAATGTTTGAAATGTATAGAATTGGATGCCAGTTTGTGGATAATTCTCCTAATCATCAGACTTATCAAGTCATATGTTCAGCATGTGGTTCCATTTGTTTTCTTCTATAAGGAAAATATTTAATAGATTCCATACATTCAAATGTAAATGCAAAGTAATTTTTTTTTTGCAAAGTAATTTTTTTGATAGGAATCATGAGAAATAGAATTTATCAAGTTGTCTGATAAATATCAGATTAGTATTACAAAAAACAAGTATACATATATGTACAGTCACATGTTTAGGTACCTCAACTATAAGTGATCTGAAACAAATTTTGTTCAACCCAGCTAGAGAAAGACTGATTATCTTTCTCTTCTCCCTGTAAAAAATGGTCTTACAAAGTTTTGTCATATGAAAAAGTGATCAGATATTACAAAACCAAACATGTAGAAAATAAGTATTACAGAATTAGGTTGTTTTGTGATGTTCATAAGATTTGTTTGCTTTTAAAATATGTAATTTACTGTGCTTTTTTTTTCTCTTATTCCAAATGAATAATTACCATCAAACCTTATATCTTTTCCTCAAAAATAACCATCACATTTTATAAGCTTCAGGCCCCATAAAATCTTTTCCTTGTCCTTCCAGGGAAAGCTAAATGGAAGATATGAAAATGCCTAAAATTCAGCTAAAATAATGTGGTTCTCAAAAAAAAAAGTCTCTAAAACTGTACAGGGAAACATGGAACTGTACCAAGTCTCTGTCTTTCAGTCTCTCATTCTCTCATTTTCTCATTTTGTCTCTTTCTCTCTCTCCTCTCTCTCCCCACATCCCCTAACACACACACACACACACACACACACACACACACACACAGATTGTCTAGACCGTTCATATTTCAGACAACAGAACAGAGACATTCTCTACATTCAACATTATAATTTGCATAGATCACTAAGCCTCAGTGAGAGAATATACAATAACTTTGTTTTCCTGTTTCCACAAAAGGCCAAATGACACTTCCCTTCTATTGACTCCAAATGTACTTGGAAAGTTCACACTTCTCAATCCTTTATGTCTTTAAGTGATGTTTATCTGCCCTGTGTTTCTGAGAGCAATCTTTAAACTCCTCTTATATTTCTGTCCTTGATTATGTCCTGGATGCCAACTAGGAATACACCTCAAAACCATGCAGAAAAAAGGTTTTATTCTCTCTGGGAAACCTGCAAGGGAGATACCCCTTGATCAGATGAATAGATCATATAACTAAATCTACAAAACTAACAACTGGATTTTTTTGTACACAATCTTTGAAATAAAAGAAAATCATTCAGTCATGTGAGTTTATGCTAAAGGAAACTTGAGAAGTCTTTATTTAGTCTAATACTCATACCAAGTCTTGGAAGCTAAGTAGCTCAGTGTCAGGATTTGAACCAGCCTCCTTGCTCTTGGTCCAGTGCTTTTCTGGTCACACTCTTGTACATTGTCCAGAGCTCCAACAAGAGATGGCAGGACTATAACAGCAATATATTAAGGTTCAGCATCACAAAATTAACCAGGGGCTTAAAATCTAGATGAGGGTCAGACTTGTGGACAATTTTGAAATTCTCAGAAAAACTGGGGTAAAAAAAATGCAACAGCTTATGAAGATTAAGTTATCATTTGTTCAGCAAATATCTCTTAAATATCTATTACGAGCCCACCACTGGTGTAGGGACTAGGTATAAAATAATGAAGATATGGTTGTACTTACCCTAACGGTATCCATGGTGTGAAGGCAAATCCTCATCATTTTAAAAGTATTTAATGATTAATATTTGACTACTTATTGTATTAGTTTCTCAACCTATCATAACGAAATACCACGGACTGGTGGCAAAAATAACAGATATTTATTTCTCATAGTTCTAGAGGCTAGAAGTCTGAGATCAAAGTGTTGGTTGATTTGGTTCCCAGGAAGTATGCTCTTCTTGGCATTCAGGGGGCTTCCTTCTCATTGTGTCTTCACATGGTGGGACAGAAAGAGTGATTTCTCTGATGTCTCTTCTTCTAAGGGCACTAATTTCACCATGAGAGCCCTACTTCATCACCTCATCTAAACCCCATTATCTTCTGAAAGCCCCATTTCTAAATACCGCCACATTGGAGCTTAGGGCTTCAACATATGAATTTTATGCTTATTTAATAAAATACTTATTTAATTAAAAATATAGGAACATTTATAAATATTTAATTATTAAAATAATAATTTAAGTACAGTTGTGATGAGAAATGTATAAGATAAATGTAAATTATGTAATGAAGATATACAATAAAAGAACTTAATTCTAGACTTCCAGGGAAAATGACAGAGGGTAGGAGGCTGCTAGACTCACCTCATTATATGATACACCCAGGTGACACTCACATCAGTATAAATAACCCAGAAAATCACTAGAAAACTGGCAGAACAAACTTTCCATAGGTAAATGTAGAGAAGAGGCTTCATCAAGAGGGTAGGAAGGATAGAGATACAGTTGGAAGCTAAACAGACCCTCAGGGCTGTCCATGGGAGGGAGAGACACTTCAGGTACAGAAATGGGAGAGGAACAGATCCCACACCAGGCACCCCTGGCATGAAGGACCACACTGGGAAGATGAATCCCCAGAACATTAGGCTTTGAACACCAGAAGGACCAATCTTGCAAGTTCTTACAATCAGTGGGGCTGGGAACTTTAAAAATCAGCAGGCATGGATCTGGGAGAGCTGGAGAGTGAGAAGAAATGGAGTCCGTGCCTTTAAAGAGATAGCACAACAAACAGCCCCGCTGAGATACAGCATGGAAACAACAGTTTGAAAAATGCCTGGGGCCTATGGGAAGGAGATTTATTTATTAATCTCAGAATATGTGCTGGAGGGGCAGGAATCTTTAGGAGACTTCTCTAGGAGCAAAGGAGCTAGTGAGTGCTATTTCCTTCCCCTGTTCCTCAGCCCAGATCCAGGGACACCTGTAGGAACCAGTGTAGTGGGAACAAGTGCAGCACAACTACTCTCCACCTAGCTTGCTCACAGTGCCACTGCCCTCATGCTCTTCTGTGGACAAGTCTTCTCCAGCCTGGCCTTGGCAGGAGTTTTCCCAGGTCGCAGCAGGTACCCTCCCACAGCGGTGGGATGAACGCTTCACCCCTGTGATTTGCAGACCTGTCCCTCGAACACATCCTCAGCAGGGGTCCATCTAAAGTGACACCACAAATGTGGCAGTGTGCAAAGTGGCCCCCACAGGTTGCCAGCACCACTCCAAAGTGACTCCTGCCCTGGGGAGAGGAAAAGATAACTACACACACCAGTTCAACTGCAGCCACGGCAGTGGGCTGGGGGCAGATATCCGGTCTGACTACAGGCCCTGCCTATCAAGGTAAGCTTCTCAGAAGATATCACAGGGAAAGTACCCTGCAGTTTGGTGCTACTGCAGCTCTAGCAAATGCTGGTCTGATTCAACTTAATCCCAAGGAAGTTCGAGACTGGCCCACTAACAACACAGGGACCAAACTCTGCCCACAACAGGCAAAGAGAACCATTGCAGATGACGGGACTGAAGATGAATGCAACATTGGGGTACACACAATATACATAGGAGACACCCCTGAAGCACCAGGTTCTGGTAAACAGAGGACTTTGCACTGCAGGGCACTATAGGGCATCTTCTTCATAAGGCCACTGCTTTCAAGAGCAGGAGATGTAGGTGATTTCCCACACATAGAAACAGACATGGAGAGTTAGCCAAAGTGAAACGACAGAGGAATATGTCCCAAATGAAATGAACAGGGCAGAATCACAGCAAGAGAACATGCTGAAATGGAGATTAATAATGTGCCTGATAGAGAATTTAAACCATTGGTAATAAAGATACTCACTGGACTGGAGAAAAGAGTGGAGGATACCAGTGAGACATTCAATAAGGAGATAGAAAACATAAAAAAGATCCAATCAGGGATGAAGAACTCAAGAACTGAAATGAAAAATAATCTAGAGGGAATGAATGGTAGACTAGAGGAAGCAGAACAGATCAATTACCAGGAAGGACAGAGTAATGGCAAACAATCAAGCTGAACAGGCGAGAGAAAAAGAATAAGGAAAAAAAAAAAGAAAATAGATTAAGGGAACTCAGCAACACCATCAAACATAGTAACATTTGCATTATAGGGTCCCCAGACAGAGAAGAGAGAGGAAAGGGGGCATGAATTTATTTGAAGAAATGATATCTGAAAACTCCCCTAATCTGGGGAAGAAAATAGATATACAGATCCAGGAGGCACAGAGATTCCCCCAACAAACTTAACTCAAGGAGGTCCATGCCAAGACAGATTACAACTAAACTGGAAAAAGTAGTGATAAAGAAAGAATTTTAAACACATCAAGAGAAAGAAAGAAAGAAAGAAAGAGAGAAAGAAAGAAAGAAAGAAAGAAAGAAAGAAAGAGTGATATACAAGGGAAATCCCATGGTCTATCATCTGATTTTTCAGCAGAAACTTTGCAGGCCAAAAGGGAGTGGCATGATATATTCAAAGGGATGACAGAGAAAACAAACAAACAAACAAACAAACCTACAATCAAGAAAACTACCCAACAAGGTTATCATTCAGAAGAAGGAGAAATAAAGAATTTCCCAGACAAACAAAAGTTAAAGGAATTTATGACCACTGGACCAGACACACAAGAAGTGTTAAAGGGGACTCTGAGTGGAAAGAAAATACCATAAGCAGGAGTAAGAAAAATAAGTAGCACAAAAGCAATAAAACTAAGTGTATCTATGAAAATAAGTCAAGGAATTCACAAACTAATGGGATGTAAAGTATGACACTACATACCTAAAATGTAGTACTTTTAGAATGGGTTAAAACTTAAGTGACCATCAACTTAATATAGACTGCTATGTGTGTAAGACGTTATATATAAACCTAATGATAACCACAAAATCAGAAACTGGTAATAGATATGCAAAAAATAAGAAGAAAAGAATCCAAGCATATCACTAAAGAAAGCCAGCAAATCATGAGAGAAGAGAGCAAGAGAAGAAAGGAACAAAGAAGAACTACAAAAACAATCACAAAGCAAGTAACAAAATGGTAGTAAGTACATACCTATTAATAATTACTTTGAATGTTAATGGGCTAAATGCTCCAATCAAAAGATAAGGTGATAGAATAGATTAAGAAGCAATACCCATTTATATGCTGTTTATGATATTCATTTCAAACCTAAAGATACATGTAGATTGATAGGGACAGGATAGAAAAGCATTTATGATGCAAATAAAAGTGAAAAGAAAGCTAAGGAACTAGCTTGTGTGGAACGAAATAGACTTTAAAACAAAGACAGCAACAAGATACAAAGAAGGACCACGCATAATAATAAGGGGGACATAATAAAGGGGGCAATCCAACAAGAGAACAGAACATTGCAAATATTATGCAACCAACATGGGAGCACTCAAATTCAAAACAAAAACAAAAATAAAAACAAAACCGGCTAATAACAACAAACATAAAGGAAGTAATTGATAGTAATACAATAATAGTAGGGAACTTTAACACACCATGTATATTAGGCCACAAAACAAGTCTCAACAGATTCATAAAGATTGAAATCATACCATACATCTTTTCTGACCCCAATGCTATGAAACTAGAAATCAACCACAAGAAAAAAATCTGAAAAGAGCACAAATACAGAGTCACCAAATGACTCTGAAAAGTCAAGTAAGTTGAGAATTGATAAGCGTTATTTGGATTTAGTACTACGGAGGTCACTGATGGCTAGACCGGGAGCCAGTTGAATGTTAAGGTTAGGGTTAGTGTGAACTACATTTCATAGTAAACAGGATACAAAGAAGAGACAGTGTATAGACAACCGTTTCAAAAGTTCATAAAGAGTTGAAGAGGTAGGAATAAATTTGCAACGTTATAAGGCTGTATCAGTCATAAGTACTATATGAGTCATATTCCTTTGGCACCTCTTGCCTTTCAGATCCTTGGAGTCGGTGGAGGCCAACCAACTCTGTTTCACCAACACAGGTTCCTCATCTGGGTTTGACCAGTCACTTGTCCTAGGAGTCTGGGCTGACGTAGCACCACTGGATTTTCTGGCTTCTCTCATCTCTTCCGAACTTGGATGAATTGTAACCACACTGATTCCAGTGTGAACTCTGGTATCCAAGAGTGCCAGACCACAAGACTCAAGAAAGCAGAGAAGTTAACTCCTTGAGGGCCAATATTGCTCAGTTGAAAATAAGACCTAGAAGGAAATTAGGCAAATCAATTCCCTGACTTTTCTTTCTCCTCAGGACTACCAGGAGCACATTTTCTTCTTGTCTCCTGTCTAGAGATACTGCGAATGTCAAGCAGTCATAGTCATACCTGTTGAACAACTTGCTACACACTTTAGAGCTTATACTGAAGGCATAGCTATTTGCATCTCATTTTATGTTGCTTTATGTGATAACTTGTCTCATTTTTCTTTTCCTCTAAAATATGGCATCAGCACTTTAATTTTTGTATCAGTCTCTCTGGTTTATAGTAAACCTGAGCTAATAAAGGTAAAGGATCTAGGGTTTTTTTCTTTGTTTTGTTTTGTGTTGTTTGTGTTTTAGATGGGGAAGACCTGAGCACATTTATTACTGGAGAGAAGGATGTTGTCAGGAAGAAAATATTGAAGATGTAGGAGAAAGGGAGAATCATCACCGGGGTGTAGTCTTTAAGTAAGGAGGCAGAATGAGCCCCATAGCATGCATGGAGGGTGAAACTAAGTTTTGTTGTACCTTTGTACCTTTGTCAGGCTATTTCTCAATGATGAGATATATTATTTATTATTATTATTATTATTATTATTATTATTATTATTCCTTACCACATCTGTTGAAGTAATTCTCACCATTGTCCTCATAGTTCAGAGGAAGAAAGAATTTTCCCAAGTCACACAGAATGTAAGTGGAGGAGACAGAATTGTATATCAAGCATCTATTTCCAGAGCTACTATTCTCATTCGGTGCATTTTACTACTTACCTTTCACTGGAAGAAGATTATTTCCTCCATTGTGATTAGAAGAAAGGAAGAGCTTTCATGCAGTGCAGATATGAAGATATTTGTGGTGGAAAGGTGAGGGAGTTCCCTTTAGATTGCTCCAAATTTCCCAGTGGACTGTGCCACAGCTAAGAGTGAGTGGAAAAGGGTATGCTGGGGATTTCACAAGAGTATGAAAAATTAGACATAATTTCATCTGTAGCTTAGGTAATTGCAATAACCTCCAACTCACTCATACCCTCATTTCTCCCCATTCTAGTTTCAACACAGCCACAGAGTGATCCTGTTAAACTCAAGTTAAGGGTGGCTTGGTCGATTAAGCAGCTGACTCTTGATTTCGGCTCAGGTCATGATCTCATGGTTCATGAGGTTGAGCCCCACACTGAGCATGGAGCCTTCTTGGGATTCTCTCTCCCCTCTCTCTCTGCCCCTCCTGTCCTCTCAAAATAAATAAATAAACATTTAAACTCAAGCAAGATCATACCACTCGGCTCAGACCTACCTATGACTTTGCATCTGGTTCAGGGAAAGAGTCAAATAATTCTTATTAATACATGTAAGGCACAACATCATTCAACTCTATCCCCATGTGTCTCCTCTCTGAGATCTTCCTCTTCTCCCTCCCTTGTTCACTCAGTTCCAGCCTTCCATGAAAACGTATCATGATCCCAGTGATCATGACCTTTGTACCTACTCCTTCTACTTGGGATTCTCTTTGTCCAGACATCCACGTGGCTAGTATCTTTTAGGGTTTGTTCAAAACTTGCCTCTCATAGAATCCTTCCTGATTATGCTAAGATCTCAACTGTCCTGCTAACACTTCATATCCCCATCCCTTCTTTGCTATTTTTCTTCTTAATACTTACAATTACTTATCACATTATACACTTCAGTATTGTTTTTGTCTTGTATATTGTCTGTCTTTCTCACTAAAATGTAAAAGTCCTCAAGAGCAGAGCTTTTTGTCTGCCTTTTCACTACTGTCTCCCTAACAGCTGGCATCTTCCTCAGCTCATAGATGCTTAATAAATATTTGTTTAATGAATTGTTGTAGAGAGTGGGAGAGTCAGGCACTTAGTGAAATGTACTAAGATATCTACACAATACAAGACACTGAGGTGAGGGTGGTGAACACAGGTATGTGATTTTCTTCTATACCAGTAAGTTGCTAGGTATAGGAATAGGGACTAGTAGGGAGGGAGCTTTTCCTCCACCAGAATTTGTCTCAGAGACGTCTTTTCTCTCTTTTTTTTCCATCTTAGACAAAATCTTAAATCCCATTAAATCCCATTAAATCTTTAATGTGAATTAAAGATGAACCACTTTTAAGGGGCTTGTTAAAATTCAGATGGAAGTTACTAATAGATACGTGATAAAATTGTTGAATAAAGAAAAAAAATCATGTCTGCAAGGTGCTGAAGTTCAAACCTCAGGTTGTCAATCTGTTTTTCTTCATCTAAGAAAAACTTGTATTTGTTGGCAGATTTGTGAATTTGCAGCTCAGATGATCTATCCTGTAAGTGTTTCAGTTTGAAGGGTCACATACCAGGCTTGGAGTTCTGATATGTAAGCTAGCACATTCCCATCTAATTTTCCACTCCTAAGAAATGGGAAAGATTGAGTCATTAAGTGATAAGAAGCTTCCTAATGGTGACAAACCAGTCTTCTAGTGCAGTGTGCAGAGTGAGACCTAACTGGAATGGAGAAGACAGGAGATAAACAGATATTGTAATGAGAATTAAAAGAAACTACCATGATCTTCATCTGATTAGTGGCACTTCCTCAGAAACAGCTGGTATTTCAAATTTGCTGGGCACAGGAAGCCCCTGAGGCATTTGCTAAATGCACACTCGTGAATCCAACTCAAGATCTAACGTGTTAGCGCCTCTAAGGCTGTGACCTGGAATCTTACTGTTTAATAAGCACCCCAGCTTACTATTCTATTGTATGCTGTGTATAAACCAAACATGAACAAACATTGTTATAGAACATAGCCTATAATAACCCCCCGCCCCACAATTAGCTTCTAAGTTATCAAATTGCTGAAAGTCAGACACTAAAGCTGCATTTTCCTACAGGAGGAAGTTTATGTTCACATTCAGAGTCTTCTTATTTTTATTTTAAACAAATGTATAATACCATTGCCTGTTATTCATTTTAAATTTTTATAATTGAATAAAAACAGCAATTAGAAGAAGGAATGATGCTGCTCGAGCCAGGCAAGCTGAAGTCTGATAATAAGAACTAATGGCTGAGAGTCTGTCAGGGAATTAGGAAAACAAGAACTATTTCCAAAAGCACATAAGAGTGCAGAAAGAATTGCAGTTTAGGACCTCCTTAGGTAGGGATAAGCAGATCTCAATGGTTCCAGAGGGTATCATTGCATTACAGACTAATAGTATCCCTGAGTTAATAATGAAAGATTCCATCATTTTTAGTATTCTCTGTTTAAGACTTCAGGGAAGTGTAACGAGCCTTACAAAGAGTTAGGTGCACAAAAATAATATTAAATATAGATTAGAGTAAATCTCAGTTATTTGGAAAATTAACAGAAGTGGAAAAGCTTATTTCCCAGATGAATGAGATACTTTCCATGCAGATAATGGTGAAATAATGCCCCTATGTTGGGCCCGGGGCTGGCCTGGCATAGGAAGTGGTCTGATGGGTGGTGTCATAGTTTATATTCAAGGTGCCAGAAACTGGGGAAGATTTGTGCCTGAGACAGCACAGGGCAGTGAGAGTCAGAGAAGAAAGCCACACCAGTGTGCGCTAGAACTTTGTAACTCCAAGGGCAGTTCCTGGACTAGCAGCCTCAATGTCACCCGGGAGCTTGTTAGAAGTACAGACTCTCAGATCCCACTCCAGACCTCCTGAGTCAGAACCCTCAGTTGACAGAATTCCTGGGCACCTTAACATTTGAAAAATGTTACTGAGATTTCAGTGTCAAGGGATGTAGTTGATGATGAAAAATGAGAGCTCATAATTCAGTATAACACAGAAACTCGCAATTCAAAAGCAAGTTCAAATTATATAAAACTGCCAAGAATAACTCAGGGGTATCCCTATAGCTCTTAAAGAGAAGGCATAGGTGATCAAAGATCCAGGATCATAAGTGGGACAGATATCTTGCCCATATTTATGTTAAAAAAAAATCTCATAGCTTTATCTCAAAATTTTTACAGTGTTTTTACTGTAACATAACATAAATATTTAAAAATGCACAAACCACGTGTAAACTCAATGACTTTTAAAGATATTTTAATGAGAAGATTTATGTGCAATAAAATCCATGATAACTTTTCCAAGTGTATAACCCAGGCAATTATCCCTCTGGTCAGGATATACCACATACTCTTTACCGCCAAATCATTTTCATCCGTATAGGCAACTACTAACACACACACACAAACCTTATGTACTTTGTGTGTGTCTGGATCCTTTCCCTTAAAAGAATGCTTTCAAGAGTTACCTTACATTTTTGCACATATAGTTTGTTACTTTTTACTAGTAAATAATATTTTTGTATGAACATATCACATTTGTTTATCCAGTCTCCTACTGATGGGCATTTTTTCTAGTTTTTTGGTATTGTGAATGAAGCATCTATAAAAATTCTTATACAAGGCATTTGTGGGCAATGTTTCATTTCTCTTGAGTAAATATCTAGGTGTGAGATTGCTATTAATTTTCTAAGAGACTTCCACTTGTCCAAAGTTGTTATACCATATTATGCCCTCACCAGCAATATATGAAATTCTGATCATTTCACATCCTTGCCAGCATTTAGTGGTGTTATCGGTCTTTTAAATGTTAGCCACAAATTCACCATTTGTGAAATGGTGTCTCACTGTGGCTTTAATAGGCACTTCCCTGTTGACAAATGATTCTGAACCCTTCCTTGTGTGTATACTTATCCCTCATCTATCCTCTTTTGCCAAGGATCTGTTGAAGTCTGTGGCAGACGTTTTTCCCCCCAAAATAATAATAACAAAAATAGCCACAACAATATCTCCCATAACATATGTTTATCATATAATGCACTCATGACATCCTGCCATCAGGTAGTGGGGTGTATGTCACTTCATCTTTTTTTTTTTTTTTAACGTTTTATTTATTTTTCAGACAGAGAGAGACAGAGCATGAATGGGGGAGGGACAGAGAGAGAGGGAGACACAGAATCGGAAGCAGGCTCCAGGCTCTGAGCCATCAGCCCAGAGCCCGACGCGGGGCTCGAACTCACGGACCGTGAGATTGTGACCTGAGCTGAAGTCGGACGCTTAACCGACTGAGCCACCCAGGCGCCCCTGTCACTTCATCTTAAAAATGGGTGGAATTTAGTGACTGCCTTGGCTGCTGGAGTATGGTGGCAGTGCTGCTATATGACTTTGGAGGCTAGGTTGTGAAAGACTATATGCTTTATACCTCCAAGGATATGCTTTCTTGAAGGCCAGCCATCATGCCGTTTGAAAATCCAAGTCACTTTGTGGATAAACCCATGTGGATAGGAACTGATAGCCAGCACCAGCTTGCATCATGTGTGTGCGCCATCTTGGAAGTGGATGCTCTAGACCCATTTGAACTGCCTTAGCCAGTACCGAGCAGAAGACGGGCAAACTGTCTGCTTTACTCAGGTTATTAGATTCACGAGTGAGATAAATGGATGTTGTTGTCCTGAGCCACTTACCTGTGGGATGGCTTGGTATACGGCATTAAGACAGATTTTAATTGCTACACAACAAAAACTAAAACATCTGACATTGGCTTTGTGATTGAAGGGTGAAAGAAAAGCAAAGGATATTAGTAAAATCATAAGGACCTCAAGCCGAAGCTTAAGAGACTATAGAATGCTGTCGGTGATGTTGTAAAGTGAATGTGAAGAAAAAGTTATTGGAACCCAATAGAAAGGGCACCCTCGTAATGTGTTGGTGAGATATGAGGTAATCCTGGCATCTGAAGTGACATGGAAAATAGGCAATTTGCCAAATTTACCAAGTGATGAGTTTATCAGGGGTCAGTAAACTTTTTCTTAAAGATTCAGATAGTAAATATTTTAGGCTTTCAGGCTATATGGTCTCTCACAACTACTGAACTATGCCACTGTTATGTGAAGAGAGCTATGGAAAATACACAAATAAATGCGCATGGCTAGGTTAAAATGCAATTTTATTTACCAGAATAGATTTCATCTCATAGGGCCCAGTCTACTGACCCCTCACACAGTTAAAGAGATGTCCAGGCAGAATATTAAAAGATTCATCTTATGTATTCTTGTTGTCTATGATAAAATGCAAGAAGAGAGAAATAATTTATTTCTTTAATTTAAAGAATGAACTAGTAAATATAAAGGACTCAGAATTTCTGGATTTCCAAATAAAACTGCTCCTCATTCCCAGCCTCTCCATATAGCAAAAGATCTTCACAATAAGAAAAAATTTCAGAGTTCCAACACGGGGCAGTGCTTTAAGAGCCATTGTTAAAAATCTCAGGAATATTTAAAGTGATGCTTCATAGAATCTTTTAAATAGGAAAATCAAAACCAAAACCAAAAACTTATGAAGCCATGAGCTGTAGAGAACCATTTTCAGGAAGGAGTAGTCGGCCCTAATCAAGAAAGTGGCAACATATAATCGGCTAGATTTCCAAATTGCTATTGACCAGTGACTACTGTGTGTCTCAGTTTTCTTCCTGTTGAATGTGTCTGTGGCACTTATCTCATTACTCTTTGCCTCTTTCACCAATGTATGTGGGATAAGATGGAGGCAGATAACTTGTATCTCTTGTTCAGAGATCTTCCTATAGAAAGAAATCAAAATGTATGAAGTTAAAACAAATTTGCCTTATATTAAATTTGCCAGTATCTCATTTAGATGACAAGATCCTGGACTTGCAATTGAGCTTGATGAGGCAATGGATGATCTATTTGAAGGTTTTTATGAAGGTGGTGAATGTATTTTAGATATGAAAGTAAAACCTTGGTTTGAGAGCATAATTCGTTCTGGAAACATGCTTGTAATCCAAAGTACTTTTATATCAAAGTGAATTTCCCCATAAGAAATAACGGAAACTCAGATGATTTGTTCCATAACCCAAAAATATTCGTATAAAAATGATTACAATACTATAATCTAACATAAAATAGTAAAGAAAATATAAAATATAGAGGAAAATAAATTAACCTGCACTTACCTTTGAAAACCTTCGTGGCTGGTGTGAAGGAGACAAGAGAAGAGGGTGTTGTATAGGAGGACTTTCACTACCACTAATAGATGTTGATTACAGTACAGAATTTTTTTTAATGTTTATTTATTTCTGAGACAGAGAGAGACAGAGCATGAGTGGGGGAAGGGCGGAGAGAGAGGGAGACACAGAATCAGAAGCAGGCTCCAGGCTCTGAGCTGTCAGCACAGAGCCCGACGCGGGGCTCGAACTCACAGACTGTGAGATCATCACCTGAGCCGAAGTCGGTGGTTCAACCGACTGAGCTACCCAGGCGCCCCTACAGTACAGTATTAATAAACTCTTGTTATATACTGTGTTTAATGTAACTGGCAATAAGGCAGCAGAGGAAAAGGCCTATATCGACAGACAGCCCGACCTAGAATGAGGCAAAGCATTCCTAAGTTTACTCTGTATGGAAAAGCAAAGAACTGTCCACAGGTGCTTTTAAGTGACAAAAAAAAAAAAAAAAAAAAAAAAAAAAAAAATACACTAGTGCCAGTTGTGGGGACCTTCCAACGTTCTGAAAAATCACTGATTTTTGCCAAACACCGCTGCCTAAGACTGAGCATCTAAACATAGGAGACAATCACCCACACTTCTGCAGTGAGAGAGAGAAGAACCATTGGCTCAGTTGTGATCATGTCACATTGGGCATCACGTACTACTCGTATTGCAAGACATCGAGTTTATCAAGTTAAAATTTATTGGAAATGTTTGCTTGTCTTGAGGAACCCTTGCAGAACACATTACTCTCAATCTAAGGTTTTATTGTAATTTGTGGGTAGAGGGTGGGCTGTGGTAGTTTTAAAAGGTCGTCCCCAAATTCTTTGATACTTCTTTCATTAAGTGACAGTTTCTATAGCTCCTTCTATAGAATCTAGGCTCAGCGACCGTTAGATCAATCAAATATGGCAGCTTTATAAAACGGGACTTTACCAAGAGATCAAGAGTCCAGACAGCCTGTGCTGAACTTGTCACTCTGTGTGGGAAGATCTTTCCCTGTTTCATATTCAGCATGTACTCCTTTGTTTTGCTTAATTGTATCATACAGCACCTGGCTGATTACACTGCTATATCTGTCCCCTATGGGGAGGAGACAGGGTCCTTCTGATGCAGCATAAAAGGGGTGTGGGCAGGCTATTGCCCTGCATTGGCTGCAGGAGGGACCCCTGGCTATGGGATACAGACACCCACTACTGAAGCAAGCTCTGTCTCTTCTCTATGTGAGTGCTTGATTGTGTTGTGTTTTTCTTGGCATCTCTGATACCAAGATGCAGTGGGCAGAAGTGTTCGGACTTCTACTCCTGATAATAGACAACAGATGCCGTTTGCTCAACAGTGCCAATTTCTGAGCCTAGACCTTAATAACCTACAGCTTCCACTTTCTCTTGGGATATGTATTCTTGGAACCCAACCACTCTGGTCTGAGGAAGCCAAGCAGACACATGAACAGGACATGTGCAATGTGTTATGAACAAAGCCCCTGATTAGGTACCTAATCTCCATCTTTCTAGATGGACAAATTCCATACATTTAAATGAGCAAAGCTTTAGATGACTCCAACCTCCAGGCAAGGAGTTACCCTCAGTCTTCATGTCATCTGAGCTATTACTACATAAAGCAGGTATATGCTATTCCCTCCGAGCCTTGCTCAAATGGAAAATTTGTGAACAAATAAATGATAGTCTTTGTTTTAAGTTATTAAGTTTGGTATGGCTTATTGTTCAGTGATAGATAACTAGAATGGTTCTTTGTTCATTTTTTACATTGGATTGCTTTTTATTTTATTTTTGTCTTATTTTTATTTTTATTTTTTTTACAAATCTGTTTGCAAACAAACTTTACATTCAGGATAGAAGGCATTGTCAGATATATGTATGAAAAAATATTTTTTTTTTTGTTTTGTCTTTTGTTTTGTCCTTTTCTTAATGATTAGTTTGATCAGCAGGTGCTTTTAAAGGGCTTATTGGAATGTTGATTGACATTGAGTTGCATCTTAAAAACAATGGAGAGAATTGTTATCTTAACAATAGTTTTCCCATCTATGACCCTGGTTCATCTCTCCATTTTTTCAGATCTTCAGTTTTTCTCATGAATGCTTTATAGTTTTCAATGTGCAGTGGTTTAACATCTTTTGTTAAGTGTAACTCCAAGTATTTCCTATTTTTACGCTACTTTAAAAGGGTTTTTAAGTTTCCTTTTCCACTTTATTGCCTCCAGTATACAAAAATAGTTGATTTTTCTATATTGATTTTGCATCCTACAACCCTGTTAAAGTTATGTCTGAGTTCTATGAGCCTGTATTTTTAGATTTCTCAAGAGTTTCTATGTAAATAATTATGGCATCTGCTGATAAAGAGTTTTAACTCTTCCTTTTAAAGTTTATGGGTATTGTTTCTTTATCTCACCTTATTGCATTGGATAGAACTGCCAATACAATATTGAATGGATAAGGTGAGCATCCTTTTTTTCTAGATCTTAGGGGGGAAATATTCATTATTTTACCACTAATTATGATGTGTTGAGGTATTTTTTGTAGATATTCTATATTATATTGTGGAAATTCCCTTTGATTCCAGGTTTGATAAATATGTTTTAAATTTAGTTAGTCCAATGTTTGTGCTGCATTTATGGAGATATATTTTTCTTCATTATTCTCTTTAATATGGTGAATTGTATTGACTGACTTTTTTTCTTTTTCCTTTTTTCCTTTATTTTTTTTTTTTTTAATTTTTTACTATTAAACCAAGATTGCTTCCCTGGGATAAATCCTACTAACTCATTATGAATTATTCCTTTTATATATTACTGAATTATTTTTGCTACTATTAAAAGCTTTTGGTCACTATGTTCATGAGGGATAATGGATTCTAGATTTTCTGATGTCTTTGTCAAGTTTTGGCAACAGAGCTAAGTATGTCTTATAAAACAAGTTTGGATATGTTCCTTCCTCCTATATATTTTTAAAGAGTTGTTATAAGATTGGTACTATTTCTTTATTAAATATTTGGCAGGAAACATCAGTAAAACCATCTGAATCTGAATTTTATTTATGGGAATATACTTGAAAACAAGCTTAATCTCTTTAATAGATACATAAAGCTATATACATTTTCTTTTTTTTTTAATCTGTCTTGAAAACTTGTGTTTTTTGAAAAATTGTTCATTTTTCTAGGTTGTCAAATTTATTGTCGTAAGATGTTCATAATATTCCTTTATTATCTATTTAATATCTGAAGAGTTTACCTCTCTTTCATTATTGCTATTAGTCATTTGTGTTTTCTTTTTTTTCACTCTTCTCAGCCAATCATGCTAGTGTGTTTTTCAATTTTATTGATTTTCTCAAAGAACCGATTATCATCTTTGTTAATCTTCTCTATTGTTTGCCTTTTTTACATTTTATTAATTTCTTTTTCCTTTGTTTTGGTTTGATTTATTCTTCATTTTGTCACTTCTTAAGATGGACACTTATAATATTGATTTTAAACTTTTCTTATTTTCTAAGGTATTTTGATATTTAGATATTTTGATATAGTGTATTTTATCATCTGATTAACAATATTTGCAGGAACTTCGTGATTCTTCTTTGATCCCTGGGTTACTTAAAATTGTGTTGTCTAATTTCAAAATACTTGGGCTGAGGTTAGATATCTCCTATTATTGAATGTTAGTAACATTTTTACTGGATATTAGTTTAATTTTGCTCTGTTCAGAAAGCATATTCTGAATGATTTAATTATTTTGAAATGTACTGACATTTGTTTTATGCCCCAGCATGTGATTTAATTTAGTGAACATTCTATGTCCACATGAAAACAATGTGTGTTCTGAAGTTTCTGGTGAAGTTTTCTACAAATGTTAGTAAGTTCAAAATAGTTGATAATGTTATAAAATCTATATCATTTCAGTTTTTTTCTTTCTTATCAATTGATAAGTGTTGTATATTAAAATCTCTATTTATGATTGTGGGTTAATCTATATTTTTCTCTTATGTCAGCTCATATGTACATAAGATTATAATGTGCTAATGAAGAACGGATCATTTTATCATTATGTGATATCTTTACTTCTGATGCTTTTTCTCTTGAATTAATTTTGTCCAATATTAATATAGCTATTTCGGCTTTTGTTTACTATTTGTACGATGTATCCTTATTATCTTTTTTTTCAGTATGTCTGGATTTTAAATTTAAAATGAACCTCTTGGAGACATATTTTAGTTAGGTACATTTTCCCATTTTATATTTTCTTGAAAATTTCAATAGCTTGGTAAAACAAATACTTCTATAAATATTTTATCAATGGGAAAACAGAAATGGAGAAAATTTAAAGGTCTGACTTATTCAAACAATGGTACTCTAGCTTCTAATACTGTGCAATTTGAATGAGATGACTAAAACAATTTGAATTATGAAAAGTGACTTTGGCCTAAAACAATAAACATAGCAGAGGTTAGTGAAAAATACTTTATGATTTATTATTAACCTCTCTCTTTGATTTCAACTGTAACTCTGTTCTCACAGCAAAATAACCATTACACCTAACCTCAACCTATCTTTTGAGCTCCAGTTTATATTTATAGTGTCTTTTTGGATGTTGCTGTTTAAATGTGTTGTAGACATCACAAATAAATAATTCTATTTTCTGTCTCATTTTGTCCATAAAAGTCTATGTTCTTTTTTTCTTATTTTGATTAAATAAATCAACAACCTCCACCCACCAAAGTCTTCTTTGTTTCTTACTTATTCCTTCTATCTAATTAGTTTCCATTTTTTTTCCTTCTACTTAAAATAGTTCTTGAACCCATTCCTGCTTTTTCAAAACATTAGATCTCATCTTCTTGGTGGTAAATTACTTTGCAAAGGTGTTGTATCTGATCTTCTACTTTAACCACATTCTACTTAAAAAATCTCAGTGATAACCAGTTCAGCCCAATCTGTAAGTCTTTTGCAGCTTTCACAAAAAAAGTTCACACTCTCAACTCTTCCTGTTTGCATGATAATGGCTAAGTTTGGCAGAAACCAATTATTTTCACCAGTCCCAAAATTTATCATGGCATCTATCACACGTTCCCTCATTTACTCTTACTGATTAAGGTATTCTTTCTCAGATTTCTTCCTGGGAATGACCTATCATCTATCTATGTATCTACCTATCTATCCATCCATCATCGATTGGTCACCTAATCATCTATCTATATAATTACTTAGCTGGTTAGTCAACTATGTATCTATCTATATATCTATTCTTTGAATCTCCATACAAACGTGACTGCCTTGTAAAGCCTTGCTTAACCCCTCAGCAACATGCAGAGTTTGTTGCTCCCTCCTCACTATTCTTTTTACATCATCGATGCTTTAATTTCTTCTTCTGACATTATTTTACCTTATTTTAACATAACGATCTTTGGTATATGCTTAAAATATTGAATATCAGACACATTAATAATCACCATAATAATAATATAAAACAAATGTTACTTTTTATATATGTATTCATATGCTATTCTGTATATTTATTTTTTTTTATTTTTTAAATTTTTTTTCCTGTGTATTTATTTATTGGTAGAAGGCGCAAAAGGGTTAGACCATGTACTGAGTAATTTCATTTTTTGCACTGACTCAATAAATCTAAAATATTTTTTTTGAGTGAATTTATATCCAGACCATGCTGAAAAAACTTATGTGCCAGAAAGTACTAGTTTACCAGGTGTTTCGTGGTGATATGTGTTCATTTCACCTTTATATTGTAAATACCTTTTTTGAAGTTTCTAAATATACTGTGAATTATTTGATAGAATACACCACCATTTTTGTTCATCTCTGTATTATTTATCCTTTGGCACATTGATGACACATAGTAGGGCTTTCAACAATGGATACAAATTTTTAAACAGCCTGTGACTGTGGAAGCCAAGACTGAAAAGACTGTATGATGTAAAGCTATAAAAGGATAATGAGTTTCTTTAATAGTTTATTTTAGAAATGGGCCACTGAGTTGAATAGACATAGTGGAATAAAGGAGCTTGGGAAATAAGACAGATCTATGCAAAGAAACTCATTAAATGTTTAATCAAAATTTCATGATCTGTGTAGGGAATTGAACAGACTCCCTGAGAAATCATAAAATTAATTTGAAAGGGAATTAAAAATGAAGAGTCGTAGTGCTGTATAAGTGATTTTGTGTCTTATAAAGCTCCCTAAATGTGTTTATGAGCTGAGCATCCTGTCCCGAGCTCATGAAATAGGAAACAATGCATCAGTCTTGGCATCTCTTGGTATTTGAGATGCTTGGAATTATTATCTCATAGTCTTGGCCGTCTCAAAGGAAACAACACAGAAGTGTATGTTTGGGTCAGGCTTTAATTTTCCAGAAGACTGAAAAATTCAATCCCTATCTACCCAGATGCAAATCTCATCTTCTTTTTCTTTGATCAGAAAGAGTTCTTTCTCCTGGGCCTGGGTCAACTGTAATGGACAGTGTGGGAAGGTGTGATCCCAAGAGTATTTCAGCATTTGCTGCACATTTATTCTCTCTTCTGTCAACTTTAATTCCTGGTAGAGATCATTGTGTAAATTTCACCAGCTTGTTTTCTTTCTTTATTAATAGAGAGTAGAAATAATGAAATGTTAAGTAAGATTATAAAAATTTAGTGCCTGTGTCTCCACGTGTAAATTATTTAAAGTCTACCATTTTGGACTATAGAAAGTATACTATGAAAAAAATCTAATTAGCACACACAGAAGACTTATTCCAAAGAACTGTAGAAATGGATATAAGTATAAAATAAGTAGTACCATATATTAAAGTAATAGTGTTTAAATGTTAAAAAGTTGTCTTATTTAAAATGATTCATTGCACACATATTTGATAATATAACCAACATTTCAAAATTTGACATGATATAAATGCTAAAGAATAGTTAACTGGCAATAAAGTCAGGCCTTTTAAAAGCACTTTAAAATTTGGCTATGAGATGATGACCACAGGTTTTCAGCCTTTTCTCTTTAGATGTAAAAATGTAGATGAAAACAAAATATGTCTTAATGTTTCAATTATAATTATGTTTAAATAAGTGCACATTATAAATTAGAATTTGTGTCCAAGGCATTTTTCTTTTTTTAAATTTTTTTAATGTTTATTTATTTTTGAGAGAGAGAGAGAGAGAGCGAGCATGAGTGGGGGAGGGGCAGAAAGAGAGAGGAAGACACAGAATCTGAAGCAGGTTCCAGGCTCTGAGCTGTCCCCACTAATCTTGATATGGAAAAGATTTATAGTGGTAAGTGGTGATTCCTTTACTCAAACATTTAGAGGCAGCCACCTAATATGACTTTCATAACCACCTAACATGGTTTTTTATTTTACTATATTAAAGGGAAACTGGAGAGAAACCTGAAATAATTCAAACCTATTAATCACATCTTGCTTTACTTGATGCACAAAGTTGCATATAAATGAGGGCTTTCAAGAAAACAGAGAGATATTTAATAATTTCAAAGTTTGGGGTAGGGAAATAAACATATCTGAGAAAAGATTTTTTTTTTTTTATTTTAATGCCTTCTAGTTAAAAGAGAAAGGAGGAAAAACAAATAATGGATTGTGCGGATGGTAGCAAAAAAAAAGGAAAAGAACTATTTGACCACTAAATAGTACTTTATGGTAATAGAAAGATGGAATTCTGCTGTGGGAGATACTGCCTACTTTTTTAATTAATACCCAGGTTTTCATTTTCTTGGCACACCATTGATTACATTATAAACTTCTTTCATTGGAGACCATGTGATGAATTGTTTCCAATAGAATATGAATCAAGTAGTACATGTCTAGATTAATGTGATTAAAAGTGGGGCATTCTTTCTATTTACTCATCTATCAACCTGATGCTAAGGATCCAGCTGAGGATCCTAAGGACTGGTAAGGCCCATTAATCTAAGTATGCTAGGTCCTTAAATGATCAAGGGGAACAGAGGTCTCTATCTACTGACATTTAGGCTACAAAAAAGAAAACAAACTTTATTGTATTTAGTCCCTGAGATGTTTGAGGTTGTTATTCCAGGCAGTCTACCCTGCATGTCATCCAATAGGTGGGGTAGACTTTATGCTTACCAACTAGCTAAGCTGATTATTGTTTTAAGCTGAATTTGAGTTAGAGAAAGGTAATACATTAATAGAACAATCCAGTGACATATGTTATGAAAATGTATGGAAGAACAATATAAGAAAGAGTGCCCGCTAATTTTTAGGATAAAGTAACAGAGAAGAACCATGAGGAACATTTGTTTCTTGAGTTGTCTGTTCATCAGGATACAGATATTTAACATGGTAAACGTCAAGTTACAGAAGGAGGTATATATTGTCTCACAAGTATCAATAGGACCTGGTGGATGGAGCCCCTGGCTACACTATGAAAACAGAGAAGAAATCTTTATCTATGGAACTGAACTGATTAGAAGAGGTGGTGCCTTGTGTGTGTAGGAAGGTACACTGGCTCCTGCTTCTTCCACCTTGGCTTACACTTGAAGTTTCTGTCTGTCCATCTGATTTCCAGTTTCATCCTACAGTTTGAATGGCAGAGAATATGCTGCCATATTTCTCTCTACCAGATGGGCTCAAAGTTGGTTTACTACAAGGAAAAGTATTAAAGGAACCTCTGCTCATCTCATCCCACCCCACCCCCCACCCCCCCCCCCCCCCCGCAAGAGGGCCAGCCCTAAGCTTCGGGTGGATCATGTTATGTCAGTGTCACTTCAGCCTGACCCAGTGTCTTCCTGCTGATTTTTTTGGATAAGAATCTCAGAGTTGACAACTAGGTCTCTTCAAAGTTATGATAGCATTCCACTGTAGAGGGAATCATGATATTATTGTGGTAATATGCATCTGGAAACAATTTGAGTGAAAACAAAGGACAAAAGAGAAAAGCACTAACAACTGCTGTTGAAGGAGTCAACATATTAGACCATTTGGCCTAGTTGGATAATGCCATCAAAATACAGGGATAGAGGTATGTAGCTAATATACAAAAGATACAGGGAAGTGTATCAAAGCCCTTATTTTGAAAGATATCTTTTGGAAGCCTCATTCCACTTAAAGTGGAATAACTGATATGTTATTGGCTTTTTGCACCAATAGATTAATTTTCTAGAAGGTGATGGAAGCAACTATAGAGATTGCTACTTTAAAAATCATTGCAAGAAAAAAAATGAACAGGTGATTTTGGTGTATAAACACTGGCAAAAAATCAAAGGAAGATTATATACAAGGTATGGTCTGATGTGTGCACTGGCCTTTAGGAAAGCAGCTTCAAAATATTCTCAAAAAAACCCTAAGTCTCTGTTCAGCAACTTAAAAGAAGAGGGTAATTCAAAAAGGACAGGAATCTCAAAGAAAATAAATTCTGATAATTCTCTCATAAATAATCCGCTCAAAAAAGAAAAAGAAAGTGACTTCTAAAGAAATTGGCGTAGCTCTACAGGAAATTATCTACGAATGCGCAAATGAGGGAAGAAGCACATTTCAAAGGAACGATATAAAGAAGTATTCTAACCAGAAAATTCATTACAAAAATGTTAAAACTCAGAATAAGCTAGGGTTTGTAAAATATACTGAGGACAATGAAAAAAATGTCTATTTTTCTGCTTTGAATGAAAAAAAAGACTATAAGGAAAGATCAGTCTTGGCTCTGATGTTGTGATGTTAAAAGGGAGAAAGGAGAACAAGTCAACATTTCTTTTATTTCTACTTTCCATATGAAAGACAATGATCTTCAAAGTGTCCAGGGTAAAACTTTGCCAGGAAAAAACTAGGCTCAAGGTAGGCAAGGAAAGAGAAGTTAAACCTACATTTATTGATATTTACTACATGCCATGCATTTATTCCGCAATTACTTTCACTGTACATATTCATATGGGTTCTGGGTGTGTAGCAATGAATAAACTAAATAAGTACCTGAGCTCAAGAAGCTTTGGTCACCAGTGAAATTGTATACACACATCTCATGTATTCCTAGGAATTTAAAAGGTATCATGACTTTTACACAAAAGAAATTAAAGGCTAAAAGAAGGTCTTTAAATCACCCAAGGTCGTAAAGCATACTTAGTGTAGATGCTAGAATGGTAATCTAATACAAACTAGCATTTTCTTCTTTGTGTTATGTGACTCTTTCTTTGTAGAGAGTAATAGTTCATAAGAGTTACTACCTAGGGCGCAAAGCTAAGTGCAGATATAGTCTTAGAATATCCACTGGCATTCTATAAAACTACATAATAAAGACAAAATAAATAAAAAAATTTAGAAAAAAATTAAATGCAAGGGTACCTGGGTGGCTCAGTTGGTTGAACATCCGACTTTGGCTCAGGTCATGATCTCATGGCTCGTGAGTTCCAGCCCCGCATCTGGCTCACTGCTGTCAGTGTGGAGCCCTCTTGGGATCCTCTGTCCCCTCTCTCTCTGACCCTCCTCTCTCTCTCTCCTCTCTCTCTCTCTCAAAAATAAATAAACATTAAAAAAAGAAAAATTTTAAATACAATTATACAGAACAGCTAATACATTGTATTTTTGAATAAAAATGCAACTTAATTTTGATAGGCCAAATAGGCAACATGAAGTTTAACAAAGAAAATTTTAGACTTTAAAAAATTAAATATTGACAATAAATATGTGGCTTAACATTATTCATATAAAAGTCCCAGAAGATTTGAATTATTACAAATCCAAGCATAGACAACAGTATTAAATGACTTCAAAAAAATTTAATGTTTATTTATTTTGGGGAGACAGACAGACAGAATGCAAGCAGGGTAGGGGCAGAGAGAGGGAGACACAGAATCTGAAGCAGGTTCCAGGGCCTGAGCTGTCAGTACAGATGCCAACGCAGGGCTCGAACCCATGAAGCACGGGATCATGACCTGGACAGAAGATGCTTAACCGAGTGAGCCACCCAGGTGCCTCTTAATGACTTTTTATGAAGATAATGCCATCTCAGCATCATTTCTGTTTATCGACATGACCCCATAAAGTATATTTTAAGTAAGACATTGTCAGATTAAAGCCCACCCAAAAGAGATCCACACAGAGACTGGAATGATCAATGAGTATTTTACCCCCTTCTGTATTTCCTGTGCCTAGCTGTGGGTCTAGAACAAAATTGGTGCTCAGTAAATACGTGTTGAATAACACATCATGGGCACCATGTAACAGAGGGTGTAGTTAAAGGAACTAAAAAGTTTCATCTAAAGGAAAGAAGGTTTTACAGGGCAATAACAGCTGCCTTTAAGTAAGGTAGGATTTATCACGTAAAAGATAAATGAGAATTTTTTTTCTAGTAGTTTCAGAGGAAGTTAAACATGCTTCCCATCCCCCGCTGTGGTAAAATGAAGTGTTTGAAATGACGAGAGGTGTTCAAAAATGAAATGATAGCCTTTCCGAGGGTAAGCTCCCTGTTGCTGCACATGTTAAGAAAAGATCATCAGATTTAAGAAAGAAGGTAGCCAGATGTGTGTTGCAAACAATTCTTATGGAAAATCTCTGATTTTGTGTATGAATGTTGTCAGACTCTTTTTCTTTACTGTTTCATGAAGTTTCTGATTTTCTTGGTTCACAAGTGCTAAAAGTGTTTCAGGGTTAGCTTTGAAATGCTTCATCTAGGAGACTTCGGGAAGATGGCGGCGTAGGAGGACGCGGGGCTCACAGCGCGTCCTGCCGATCACTTAGATTCCACCTACACCTGCCTAAAGAACCCAGAAAACCGCCAGAGGATTAGCAGAAGGGAGTCTCCGGAGTCAAGCGCAGACCAGAGGCCCACGGAAGAGGGTAGGAAGGGCGGCGAGGCGGTGCGCGCTCCACGGACTGGCGGGAGGGAGCCGGGGCGGAGGGGCGGCTCGCCGGCCAAGCAGAGCCCCCGAGTCTGGCTGGCAAAAGCGGAGGGGCCGGACGGACTGTGTTCCGACAGCAAGCGCGACTTAGCGTCTGGGAGGTCAGAAGTTAACAGCTCTGCTCGGAAAGCGGGAAGGCTGGAGGACAAAGGGAGGGAGAGCTGCTGAGCCCCCGGACGGCAGAGCTCAGCTTGGCGGGGAACAAAGGCGCTCACCAGCGCCATCTCCCCCGCCCATCCCCCAGCCAAAATCCCAAAGGGAACCAGTTCCTGCCAGAGAACTTGCTCGCTCCGCGCAAACACCCAACTCTGTGCTTCTGCGGAGCCAAACCTCCGGCAGCGGATCTGACTCCCTCCCGCTGCCACAGGGCTCCTCCTGAAGTGGATCACCTAAGGAGAAGCGAGCTAAGCCTGCCCCTCCAGCCCCCGTGCACCTTGCCTACCCACCCCAGCTAATACGCCAGATCCCCAGCAACACAAGCCTGGCAGTGTGCAAGTAGCCCAGACGGGACACGCCACCCCACAGTGAATCCCGCCCCTAGGAGAGGGGAAGAGAAGGCACACACCAGTCTGACTGTGGCCCCAGCAGTGGGCTGGGGGCAGACATCGGGTCGGACTGCGGCCCCGCCCACTAACTCCAGTTATACACCACAGCACAGGGGAAGTGCACTGCAGGTCCTCACCACGCCAGGGTCTCTCCAAAATGACCAAACGGAAGAATTCCCCTCAGAAGAATCTCCAGGAAATAACAACAGCTAATGAACTGATCAAAAAGGATTTAAATAATATAACAGAAAGTGAATTTAGAATAATAGTCATAAAATTAATCGCTGGGCTTGAAAACAGTATACAGGACAGCAGAGAATCTCTTGCCACAAAGATCGAGGGACTAAGGAACAGTCACAAGGAGTTGAAAAACGCTTTAAACGAATTGCAAAACAAAATGGAATCCACGATGGCTCGGCTTGAAGAGGCAGAGGAGAGAATAGGTGAACTAGAAGATAAAGTTATGGAGAAAGAGGAAGCTGAAAGAAAGAGAGATAAAAAAATCCAGGAGTATGAGGGGAAAATTAGAGAACTAAGTGATACACTAAAAAAAAATAATATACGCATAATTGGTATCCCAGAGGAGGAAGAGAGAGGGAAGGGTGCTGAAGGGGTACTTGAACAAATTATAGCTGAGAACTTCCCTGAACTGGGGAAGGAAAAAGGCATTGAAATCCAAGAGGCACAGAGAACTCCCTTCAGACGTAACTTGAATCGATCTTCTGCACGACATATCATAGTGAAACTGGCAAAATACAAGGATAAAGAGAAAATTCTGAAAGCAGCAAGGGATAAACGTGCCCTCACATATAAAGGGAGACCTATAAGACTCGTGACTGATCTCTCCTTTGAAACTTGGCAGGCCAGAAAGGCTTGGCACGATATCTACAGTGTGCTAAACAGAAAAAATATGCAGCCGAGAATCCTTTATCCAGTAAAATGCTTCATCTAAAGAATATTGGATTTAGTGTTTAGACTATCTACAGTTCAAAATGTTTCAACCTTTTAGTTGATGACTAAAACTGAAAGAAATTAAAAGAATGAAAAAAGTGCCTTCCCTTTCAGAAAAAGTATTTGGAGCCAAAATGGGTAACTCTGAATGAAAGTGGAAGTCACAAGTAATGGGATCACAGTTTGAGAGGAGCGAAGTGTCCCAGTGAACTGTGACTGCCAGAGCTTCCAAAAGGCAAGGTGTGGCCATCCCTATGATGCCCCTGCTCCCTCTGCTGCCTGCCATCGCCCTCATGGCACCTTGTAATCTCCAGTAGCTTTCCCATTTGCCTCTCTTCCCCAGGAGGCTATGAGCTCCGTGAGGAGACATGTTTTCCAACCGACCCACCATAACATCCCCAGCAGCTAACGAAGTGTTAATTGTATGAAATTCAATAAATATTTGTTGACTAAAGTGTGTGGATAGATTTTGGAATCCATACTATTTTAAGATCGAATATCATATTTTGTACGTAGTATTTTTATTTTGGGAGTAGAGTAGTGAGGACTTTAATAGAAGGATGCCGAAACATATACCTTAAATGGTAGGGAAGCCATTTAAAGATCTGATCTCTTGATTTTGAAACTTGTGTTTATTTACTGATAATTAGATCGTTCTTTAATACTCTATTATTAGATACTTGACTTTTAAATTTATTATTTTTAGCTTTCATTTCCTTGCTGTCGTCAAAGAAGTGTCTGAATGCCTCTTAGTATATAGTAGTGATCACTATGTGAAGCAAAAGAAACCCTCATTCATCAAACATTTGCTGAGATGCTCTGCTAAGATGATGAAGATGGAAAAATGAATAGGGCACAGCACCTGTTTTGGGGAGCTCTTGGACATGGGAGGGACAAAGGTAATTATACCATGACAATAGTGTATGAACAAAAGTGTGTGCACTTGTGCATACCTAAAATAGATAAGGCAGATATATCGGCATATCTATTAAATAAATAAATACATATCTTTATAATAAATAATGCATAATTGAAGAGAAGAGGAAAATAGGGAATTTTAATCATGTATCTCAAAACAACGGATGTTGACTATCCGTTTCTGGGTTTGTTGGAGGGGGGAGAAGTAGAGAGTAGCATGTAATGAAACGATAAATACGAGCTTTAGTTATTCCAGGCTTTTGAATAGAGGCTTGCTGACCACTAAGCTCACAAGACTCTGTAATATCACAGTTTTACATATGAAAATCTGAAGCTAAAAGAAGTTAAGGGATTAGCCCAGATTTCCTAGCCAGCAAATGATAAAACTAGAATGGCAGCCCAGCATTTAGTACCCATGAAGAAAGGGTCTTCAGAAGTGCTTAACTCATTGAAATGAATATTCCATTCACGTATCTCTTTTCTGTAAAATTACTTTGAGTTCCAGGGTTTTATGCATAAAAAATACTACCTAAATGTGACAGATTTTACATAACCACATTAATTCAACACAGAAGTCTCGTCTTCTGCCTTCCACATCCTTCTCCTTATCTACCTGCAAAATAACTCAGGAACATTATTCAAGTTGGAAGCACACAGCCTCTGCTAGCATTAACAAGAAACCCTATCTTCAATGTCTTTTTCTTTCTTTTAAAAAAAATGGTCTGAGTAGATGAATAGTTTAGTTTCTTTTTATCATAGTGATGATATTCTGAATTGATGGCCATGACAGATCTGTTCTTTACCCTAAAAAATAATGACACTTTTCAAGGTAAGTTACTGTCACATACTGATTACCTGGACAGAGATAAAAAGAACAGTAACAAAAATTATAAATATTCTTGCTTCTGAGTTCAGAGGCATATTTGTAGGAGGATGGAAATTTTGACTGGAATCATAGCAAACTCCAAACCTTCTTTTCATGTTATAATTTCCATTTCTGAACTTTTGAATCTCTTACTGGGAAGTTTTTGGGTTTTTAAACACAAGTCAAATTGAAATGGAAATTATCTACATACTTTAATATTTAATGCTAGAATTATCAGCATTGATGTTTACATGGACTTTAAAGTAAGACAGACGGGAGATTTAGCTTTCTGCTTCCACTCATTAACATCGTGACTATGAATTTGTTATTTCAAATACTATGCCTCACTTTTCTTACCTATGAAAATGGAGATGTATATTAATATTTTGGACATATATACAACAGGTGAGGTGATATTTTCAAATTAATTAGCATAGTGATAGACGTGTTAAACGCGTATTAAATGTTATCTATTGTGATTGGATTTCAGGAAAAAAGTTTTCCAAAACTCAAGATTTGTTTCATTTTAAGTTTGTAAAAAATGTTTGATGGATCAGATAATTCTGTGGGTTAAATAATTGTGTAGGGATTCTGGGGTACCTGGGTGGCTCAGTCAGTTGAATATCTGACTTTAGCTCAGGTCATGATCTCACAGTTTGTGAGTTTGAGCCCACTTAGGATCCTTTGTCCCTCTCTCTTTCTCCCCCCTCTCTTCTCACATGCTGTCTCTCTCTCTCTCTCTCTCAAAAATAAAATAAACATTTAAACCATAAAAGACTCTTAAATACAGAGAACAAACTGAGGGTTGATGTGGGGGTGGGAGGGCTTGGGGAGAGGGAAAAATGGGTGATGGGCATTGAGGAAGGCACTTGTTGGGATGAGCATTGGGTGTTGTACGTAAGTGATGAATCATGGGAATCTAGCCCCCAAACCAAGAGCATGTTGGATACACTGTATGTTAGCCAACTTGACAATAAATTATATTAAAAATTTTTAAATAGTTGTGGAGGGATTCAGTGGAGCCCAAGTTATAAGACCTGAATTTGCCTTTTCTAGTTTTGTTTCCTACATCATTTTACTTTTTTTTTTTACTACAAATTTGTCAGTGCTAAAAAGGAAATGATGGTTTCTACTTGTATATCGGAGTTTTAAATCAAGAAAAGACGATAGATATTGTCAATTGCAATTTATCTATTTTATGAAAAAGATGCTAAAAAATAGAAACCGCAGAAGTTTTATGGCAGTATGAGTTAGCAACTAGCAACAAATTCCAGTCTAGTTTATATTTTTGGTAGACAAATGAATTGTGCACAAATAGAAATAATACGTCTAGTACCAAGTCTGGTTTTCACTTTTATAGTAAATTCTCTGTCCACATTTGGCATCTTTATTTAAAATGATATTTTGGTTTACAGCTGACCTTTCCAGACTTATATAATCAATCTCTTCAGTGGCCTATTTATGGGCCCTATATATGGGGCACCTGGAGTGGACCATTTTTAAACACCCCTCCACTATAAAGAAAGTTATTTTCAGTAATATTCACAAAATGAAATAAACAGTAATGATTCCAAATAAGAAGCATAGACATAAAAATTTTTGTCTTTGAACTTTGTACATGAAACTATGCAAATGGAAATAATTAAATGCTACAATATAAAAAGAAAACAGTAATTAATAGTTTTAAATTACGTTATTGCATTAAAAAAAAATAGAAAACTGACACATACGTAAGTGCTTCCAAAGAGTAACTCTGCAAGTTTCAGATAACAATTTGCAAATACAGTGATGAATTTGTAATTAAAGTTCTGTTTCCTTAACTCTATAATCACTGGAATTGTGCTTATTTAAGTGTAGCGCCAAAATGTAAGAATCTATAGTACCACAAACACTGGATCATTCAACTCAGCACCGTCCTGGTGCAAATTCCCATTGACCCCGTGGCTATTGGCTATTTCCATCACACCCTTCCATCGCATCTCTTCCCAAATCCTTGCTCAGTGCCATTACCGGGGCAGATTGAGATTAGTCACGGGAGGTGTAGTATACCAAAGAAATCAGCAAGTACAATTCAAGGTTGTTTCTTCAGGGATCCTGCTGTTAAACTTCACCAGTCCATCACAGAGCTGTACTCAGAATGAGCCCGAACTAATTCAAACTGTTGAGGTGGCCCTCTCAAAACAATTATCTGTAGTAAGTCCACAGAGTTGGGAGCCAAGCATATAGCTGGCAGTCCTTGGCATTAACTCTCGTAGCTGGCAGTTCTTGGCATTAATGCTGATGTAGAAAGCAACATAACGAGAAATTGCTTAAAATGTAGATCGACAAAGGATCATTTAGAATTGTTGGCACGTGTTGATAATAAAAAGCAGACTGATTTCAAATTGGTTTTATTATTTGTTCAATTTTTATTCTTAAAGTTAACCTTATCCAGGTAGAATTTACTTGGGTGTATTCAAAGTGCACAATCTGATGAACGTTACTAGCTGTATAGCCTGTGAATCACCACCCCTGTCCATGAACAAACATTCTTATAACCCCCAAGATTCTTCTTGCCCCTCACACTGGCTATTTTCCATTGCACCGCCTATCAGCAACGGATAGGATTTTTGTCACTAAAGATTAATTTTTATTTTCTAAAAGTTTAAGGAAATGGAATCATATGCTACATACTCTTTTGTGTCTAGTTTTTTTTTTTTTTTTTTTGCCACTAAACCATAATGATTTTGAGATTCATCCCTTGTGTAAACGTTTATCGGCAGTTTATTCTTTTCATTGCTGAGTAGTTTCCCACTGAATGCGTATGTCACATTCATTTTGGTTTTCCATCCACATATGGATGGGCATTTAGATTGTTTCCAGTTTGGGGGCTCTTGTGAGTAAAGGTGTACTCATCTTTGTCAGGATATATGTTTTCATTTCTTTGGGGTAAATTATTAAGAGTCGAATGTCTGGGTTGCATGATTATGTTCTACTCTTTAAAAAAACAGACAATTCTCTAAAGCAGTTGTGCCATTTTACATTCCACTGGCAGCATAGGAATGTTCTAGCTGCACTTAGTTCTCATCAACACCTGACTGCAAGTGGCAGTTCACACTCTCCCAGCAGCAGAGTCAAAGTCACACAGACCCTGTCGGAGCCAGGGTATCACACAACTTCCCCAAAACAATTACTATGGCTTCAAGTCGCTGCGTTTTGCGCCACATGTTTATGGTAGCTAGATTGGAGTCAGCTCCACTGACAACCACATGCCAAAGGTTGGGAGGGCATGGTTCCCCAAAGGGAAACTGAGGCACTAAGAGGACTCCAGGAAGCCAAGCACCAACATAATTCTACCATACATTTCCATTATGTACAAAAACCTCTGCTAGAAATAACAGTTTTTTAAATTTAGAAACGTGCAATCCCATGAAAAAATCCATTTTTTAGTTGGAACAATAGTGCAGTGAAACACAGTACCTAATAAACATATGCTCAGAATAGTTAACAATGAAATTGATGGGTGGGTGTTGGCAAAAACATATTAAGTTCATTGCTTTCCACTTCTTTTTTTGTTTGTTTGTTTGAAATTCATAGAAAGCTGTATGTAAGGCAACTGGGTGTACTTGCTGAAGGCAGATGGTCGTGTTCTCTTGCTTGGTAACACAGAAAACTGGAGAAAGAGGTGCAGGTGGCCAGGTGGGGGAGGCTTTTAGAAATGTGTGTGAGGCCAATGCTAACTTTAGGGATCGTAGAATTTACGTAAACCTAAAACTTTTGGAATATTTGTTAATGACAAATTATGATCTAGAACCTTTAAACATTACTGTTGTTATTCAACCTTGGCCTTATAGAAGGGGCAAAGAAGAGAAGAGAGAGGAATCAGCCGACATTCCTACTTTCAGCTGCTTATTATATTAAGTTAACTCTCTTTATGAATACAGAATCTGATGTTTTCTTGTCCAATTTCCATTCTTTATAAGCTGTTTGTGATTGCTGAAAGTTATTTAACTCAGTGAGTAATTTTATTGACTTTATATCATATACCTTAACACCATTTCCTATCTCCCTTATATTACTCATCTGACTATATATATATATATATATATATATATATATATATATATATATATCTACACACACACACACACATATGGGGGCACACACACATATATGTTTAAATTTATATATATTTTTATTGTCCTTTTCTGTCCATCCCCTCACTAAAATAAAAACTCCATGAGGGAGGACTATTTTATTTATTCTCTTCACTGTTGTATTTCTATCACCAAGAAAAATTCCTGGCATGAAGCAGGCACTCCAAAATACTTGTTGGGTATTTTCTGATTTGTTTCGGGTAGGTAGGGGAAAGTTAAAGATGAGAATAGGATCTTGCCTGACTTATTTGGTGATATATCCTAAGTGCCAACAATAGTGCCCAGCAACCAGTAGTTTCTTAATGACCATTTGTGGGATGAATTAAAGATATCCATTCGTTAATCCTTCTTTGTGAAGGAGACAAGGTTAACCGTTGGATAGTTAAAGAAAGCAAAAGTAATGGTGGTTTGGAAGAAATGCTGAAAATTTGTAATAATTATTGTGGGGAATTATAAAAGTAGCCAATAAGAGACCGCTAGAAGGATTTCTCAGTTGAGGAAACTCTGTTTTGTAATGGACACAATCAGTATGATTTATGATTTCCTCCAACAATGCTAAGCTATCAAAGACAAGGAAGCAGATGGTTTTGTTGACCTAACATCACCACCCTCTAAAATAATTGATCTCCCATTTAATAGAAGTTGCTGTGATGTGTCATAGGACACAGACTGGATAGGAAGAAAAGCAAGTGCATAGGAGACGGGGAGATTGGGGTATAGTATAGATATTAGAAGACTCGATGGAGCCCAAGAGAAGGAATAGTGGGAGGAGTGAGAGACTGAAAGTGTGATTGATTTTGTCATAGAATGGGATCTCAGAATTTATTATTTAGGAAATATTTTAGTTTCTAGGTGATAGGATTCATTCTGAGACCAAGGTCAAATGCCAGCATGGAGTAGAATGGTTTTATTTAAGGTTTGTAAGGTGTAGGGTATGAGTAGGAAAGACCAAGGAATAGAGAACTAGGTTCTAGTTGGGTTGTCAGGAGTCAAGTTGAAGATGTGGACTCTGAGTCATATTCAGTATCTCCACCGAGGGTGAAAGTGACAGAAGTCTATAGGTGAAGGACTTACAGCAGGATAGTAAGAATGGGATTAGAGGTAGTGCAGATAGACAACTAAAGCTTCGTAAAGGAAGAGGGTAGTCAATAAATGTCTCAGGAGTAGCAATGGGGGCTAAGAGAATAGACTTGAGTGGGTGGGGCATCAAACTAGGAAAAAGTTGCAAGCTACTGGAGTTGTATATAAAGAGACATTAATGACTAGGGCAGTAGGAGGTTTTGGCCAGGGCAGTAGTCGTGAGGAACTGTCATTGGAGGGTTCATTTTTCGAAAGTAAAGTCAACAGAGGTGGCTTTAGATGGAATTAGATGTACGCTTTGAAGCTCCTTGGTATTTAGTCTGAAAAAACTGGATGAATGTTACTAGGGAAGAAGACAGGGAAAGACATCATTTTGGAGGAAAACAAGAGGTTTTTTGGGGGGCTTTATAAGTTTAAGAAATTTATTTGAGTTATTCAGACATCCGTAGGGGTGTTAGAAACTGTGTCAATTGCTTTCATATGCACCATGTCACGTATTATATTTTCCTATTGATTCTATGAGGTGGATACTAATGTTTTTCCAATTTAACAGGTGATGGAATTTGAAGAATTAGAGGAACAATGCCAACGTCATGTAGTTAGAAAGTCTCAAGGGAAAAATTTGAGTCAAATCTGTCTGATTAGAAAGCCCTAATTCCCAGTCACCATTTCATACAACTGAAAGCCCTCCTGATCAAATAGATCCAGGTTATATGATATCTTAGGCACATGCAACTGAGGGAGGCTTCTTTAAGAAAAAAAAATTACCACTACAAAATTGCTTACAGAGGTAAATAGAATGAGAAAAGAAATCATAATAAATTGTACACTTTAAAAGCTGTCCAATGCCATAAACATCACAAAACCTAGAAAATCAGCATAATTCTTAAAAGTTAACAAGTGAACACATTGCTGTAACAAGTGAATTCCTACTTTTTTGTCTGCATACACTTTGATTATCTCTTTCTATGGTAAAGGTTTTATAACGACATTTGCGTAGAAAAAACTGGAAGATAAATTCGATGGGCATCTTCTATGACTAAAATTGATCAATTTTTAATTACTGATAGTTGAGAAAAGTTTCTTTCAGATTTATAACTTACCAATAGTAATACTGTATAAATTTGTAAGATTGTTTAGGAATTTATTTGGGAAACCTGAGAAAATATTCAAGTTTGCAATAACATGTAACCAATTAGTTGGACACTGTTAGTCTCTTCCTAGGTCTTTCAGGGGCCCGTGCAGGGCAGGAACCTGGTGAATCCACTTCTGGTACTGGTTTCTCTCTAAGCAATTGGGGGAAGAAGTGATAGGGCCAGGAGGTTTTTGCTGTGTGTGGTGTAACATGAGATTTACCCTTTCAGAGTGGCCAGAGAGGGATTGGCCGCCTCCTCAGGAACTCACCATCTGATGGAACTATCATTTCTCCAACTGTGGGGTGAGAGCCAGGGGGTGAAAAAGCAAAAGACTGGTGAAAATGATCCTTTTCACAAATTCTTCAACAACTGTGTTTAAAAAATTCTAGAGCCAGAATTACTTTTTCTATTTCTCTTACCCTCCTCCCATAAGTCGATGAAAATAACCTACTAAATATTTATGTGGCTGAAGTTTTCCTATTTTAAAATATATCCTCTTTGAAGGCTAAGTATATATAGCGGTGGTACATATCTTCTTTATGATTAACTAATCAATAACTGGAAGCCTTGCCATGATTATAGTCTTACTTGAGCACACTGTCACAAAACAGTGATTGAACTTGAATTGTGCCTTGCTTTCTTTCTTCACTCAATTTTCCTTTGCCTGAATTAATTACATGTTCAGGATCCTTTCTGCTATTGTATAGCAGCTGTGAAATGAGAATAAGGTGGTTGACTTTTTTGTATCCTTGGAGTAAATGGTAGACGAGGACTGGAATAATCATTATAAAAGAGGGACTGTTGGTCCTGGTTGGAAAAATAGAAGGAATTTAGAGAAAAAGAAACAGTGTGAGTATGAAAAAAAAAACCAGGACATTAGTATGAAAAAGTGGTTTTGGGGGATGTTTGGAATCCAGTTAAACCCCTTTTTGCTTCCATATGTTTGGTAAGCTATAAGGTATCAGTGGGGGCACTTTAAGTCAATTTAACATGCTTAATGGAATTTCGGAATTCAATATAAACAGCATGGGCAGTTCCCACCAGTCCACGGCTCAGTATCATTCTTTAATTTATATTTCAGAGTGCCTAGACTCCATCTCTCACCTGCTCAATCCAACAGGAAGCTCAGTCTGATATGTCAAAAATCCCCAGGGGTCCTTACTGTCCTAGCTGTTTGCCGATGGATCATAAATTCCAATTCATTCCAGCGGCCTGGGGAGTCTTTCCTGGGGCCAGGTGATGGCTGCTCCCCAAGCCACCGGTGTGCAGACAAGCCTGCTGCTGTGCCAGGGGCACGAAACCACTGAGCGCACGGTAGTTGGACTCAATGTCCCTCACTGCACCTGGGCGTGCTCTGTGCTCCTTAGAGCTGCTTCAGTCGTGCTTGGTTAAGAAGATCCATAAACTAGATCTGTGGCATCCCTAAAGTGCAGACCTATATGCAAGAGTAATGACAGGCTCATGCGAAACCAAATCTTAAATAATTTCAGTCTTTTTAAAATAAAAAATACAAAATCATAAGTTTTATGTACATCATTAGGTGTGAAAGTGAGTATTTACTTAGAATAAGGAAACATATACCATGTTGCAGAATCCTTGGAGATTCAGGTCCCTTTCACTTAAGATTCATGTCAGGCAATTTGCCAGAAATACTTCATAGAAATAGTCCTTAAATGCAGTCTGGCTTACCCTCCTCTCACAGAACATTCTAAACTCCATACAAGTCTTCCACAATCCCAGGAGCCTGGATGAGGGAGAGTCCCTGAGAGGGAAGTTCTATTAGCTTCGTGATAAATTCACCTCTGCCTACACTGGTAGTGTCACCTCTGGGTACATTGCTGTTACCTGGGGTTCTTGAAAGTTTGAATTCTTTGAGCATGGACGTCACTGAGGTTGTCTGCCCCTGCTGGAGTCTGGGTAGTGCTCAGAGATTTGGCTCACTTACTCATCTCCTCTTCCTCACTTTTTTTTTTTTTTTTTGCCAGGGCTGGTCCTGCCAGTTAAGCCCAACCTATAGTGGTTTCTTGAGGTTTGAATGAAGATATGACTTCTTTTAGTCTTTATCTGGTAAAGGACCCCCTTGACAAAGTGAGCAGTTCCACCACCATGGACCACTTTAATTTTATTCAATTGTATTTATATTTCCTAACCCTAGTAAAAAGATGTGTGATGAAGCATCCCCCCAACTCCAACACCCCTCTTCTCTTGTTGTGCAATTCTCCTCCTCAAAGTTATTGTTTCTTGGGTGGCATTACAGAAATATATTTTGCAAAAATAAACAAATCTGTGTATATACGCGTTGATATTAAGCTCTTCCATTCTTTTTTAACCTACTAGAAGAATTTAATCTATTCTGTTAGTATGTAATTTGTTATAATTCTCTACTGAAATGATCTGAGTATAATGCTTATGGGAGAGCTGGAAAAGAAGGAAGTTCTTAGACATCTTTCTCTTCTTTCATAGTGACATTTTTTTCTCATATTGGTTCGGATACTCAGCTTTCCTTTTGTTAGCATTAGCCTGGCATGACTCTTCTCTTCTGTTTTACCAAAGGATTTTGCTTTGTCATTCAAGTGCTACTATGTGAGTTTAGTCTGATTAAACTTATTGATATGACTGATTTTTTTCTTCTGTTATACTATTTTAGATGATTTTTTTAATTTTCATAGCTTTGAATATACTTTCTAGACTCCCTGGGAATCCAATGGTGGTACATAGGTTGGAGGTTTCTCTCTGCTGGTTTACCTTTGTGTTATTAAATATATTCAGCCATCTTTACTCTTTGATTTGTTACAGAAGAGATCGGAATATTTACTTTTCTACTTTGGCTAATTTTAGGATTACCACAGATTATATTATTTTCATTTTTATCTGATTTCATAATCTTAACATTTGTTTCAGTCTTTATTCTATGGGTAAATAGATTCAGTGACCACACAAATTTCTTTGTTGTGGCTTCTTCAGTCATTTCTTGATTGGCTAAATCTTGCTCAATGTTAGATTCCTCAGGAACAGATGGGAACAATTTCCTTGGATTCTTGCATTTGGTATCCCTCTGAATACATAGGTTGAAATAGTCTTTTATTTCAGGAAAGTCTTAACAAATTATATCATTTTATACTTGTGTTGTCTTCCTTTATTTCAATTTATTCGTCTATAATCCCTAGTATGGTATCTTGGGTATCTTTGGTTTATCTTCCATATAAGAAAAAAAAAAAATATATATATGTATTTTTTTTTTCTCTCTATGAAAAAAAAAAAAAACCTAAAAAGCAGTTGGCCAGGAGAAGCAAATAAATCTTCCCTTGATACTCATGTCTAGATTGAGGTCAGACATCAGCATATGATTTAACCTTCTCCAGGTCCTATTTGAATTTGCACTTGCATATGCAAAGTGGGTGGCCCTAGATTCTTTAAGACAATATAGGTTTTGTTTCTGTTGGAGCCTAAGAACAGCATTGGGCCAGTGTATCAAGTGGCAATATAATTGGAGGGAAACCTGAAGCCCCTCCAAATTATGTCACCCACCCAGAACACAGCGATATTTACTCTACAGACTTTGAAATGTAACTTTTAGAAGAACTTTACCTATTTGGTATCCTGTCTTCTTATAAAACTTTCTAAAATTTTTGAAAAAGTTTTATGGTTATTTTAGGAAACAATCTCCAAAAGAATAGAAATCAGATTTTATGAGTACAGACTACAAAAGGGTAATTCCTTGGGGTGGGTATCTGGCTCTGGCAATGAGACAGAGTGGACCAGATGGTCCCTGAAGGAAAGGGCACAGGAATTCTAGGCCTCAGCACTATTGATGTATTACCAAAAGGTGTAGGTTTTACAGCAGGTAAATAATTATGTTGGCCAATATGTTCCTAATATTACTGGTTCAGACAAGGTCTAGGGCCACTGTAGGGCAGCTGACTTAGTTTCATGCTGGATTCCCCATTCTTTGGCGCCTTTGAGAGTCCTGCTGTTACTAAGAAGATCCTTGCCAGTGACGTTCTGTAAGTCTCAGACATTGGGACAGAAAAGGGGCACCATATCCAAGACTTGCATGATAAAAAAGAAAAGGAATCTAAAGGAAGCTAGTAGAGCCTGCAAAGGGTGCCAAAACATACCTCTGACTTAATTCTTCAGCTGCTCAGTGAGTTACGTATCTGCTGTTCTATAGATATCACACATATTTTCCTGTTTTCAGTGTTTCCTCTTTCCACTTTCTGTCAGAGATAGAGGAGAATGAAATATTTCTCTCTGCACACACTGCAATCAATTTTGCCAGTAAGTACAGATCTTGAAACAAAAGTATCTTGACCCTCTCATAAAAGAAGGTATTTTCAATTGCTTGCTGATAGCTTGAAAGTACACATCATATTTCATACTCATACCCCTAGTAATTTGTCAGGTGTCTGGGCATTTCATTATCAGCGATATTTTACTATCTATCCATCTCTGCTCTTTCAAGTGCCTGTTTTTAACACTGAGACAATAGACTTCATCCAGTCAATAAAAGAACATTCCAATACGTGTTGATTAAGAACATACTCAGTTGTCAGACAATTTGGTTCAAATGGGCAATTTAATCAATTCTCTCTAAACCTTGGTGGATCATGTCAGTATCCACCTTACAGAATTGTGATGACAATAAGATTCATATACTTATTTTGCAGGCACTTCCCATTAAAAATGAATGTGAGCTAAGGTGATAGGGACAATTGGGTACTTTTCTAGATATGGCAACAGAGAACGCTGCTCCAGAAAGGTTTTATTTGAGCAAAGATCTGAATCAAGTGAAACAAGAAAGCAAGTCTTGCAAATATTGAGAGAGAGAAGGTTCTGGGCAAAGGAAAGAGCAATTAAAAGGTGGTGTGTTGGGAATATTATTGCCATGTTTGAGAAGCTGGGTGAATTGTGATGTCATTAATGACATCATCTTTTCACAGAGTCTGGGGCTTAGCAAGTTCTCCATGAGTATTAGCAACTCTGTTTAGTATCTGAATCATAAGAACAGAAATATTTCCCCTTTAAAGAGGCCCCTGGGTGACTGAGTCGGTTAAGCATTTGACTCTGGCTTAGGTCGTGATCTGTCAGTTCAAGAGTTTGAGCCCCACATGGGGCTCTCTGCTGTCAGCACAGAACCTGCTTTGGATCCTCTGTCTCCCCAGCCTCTGACCCCTTTTTCTGTCCCTCCCCCACTTGCGTGCGTTCTCTCTCTCTCTCTCTCTCAAAAATAAATAAACATGAAAAAAAATATTTCCTGGGGTTCCTGGGTGGCTCAGTTGGGTAAGCGTCTGACTGCAGCCCAGGTCATGATCTCCTAGCTTGTGAGTTTGAGTGCCACATCAGGCTCTGTGCTAACAGCTCAGAGTCTGGAGCCTGCTTTGCATTCCATGTCTCCCTCTCTCTCTGCTCCTTCCCATCTTGTGCTCTGTCTTTCAAAAATACATAAACGTTAAAAAAAATTAAAATCTCCTTCTTTTGTTATCTTGCTTAATGTCAGAGGATCTAATTATGCCAACCCTAGCACAGAGATTACCGGCAAACTCTCTTGTTCTTTAAGCAAAACGGTTCTCTGCTCTGGAAAGAAATAAGCTGACTGAGTTTTTCTTTGGGACAGGGCAAGGAGCAGTGATTTGTGGCTTGCCTTACCTTGAGAAATATTATAGGACAAAAGTGTGCCTTTCTGAACTTGGGTTATCCACAACTGATGGCCTCAAGAAGACAAGACCAGAGGTGGGTGGGAAGAGCCGTACTGTATATGAGTTCCCAAAGCCAAACTCTTTCTGGAGAGTTCCAGGCTAAGAAGAAGTCACAGTCTACATGCAGACTATACTATGGAAGTGTGCTCCTCATCATTTGGCGTATGTATTTATTATGTGAGCAATACTTATTGTAGAAAATTTATTTTTTTTATAAATGCTAATATTTTAGAAATGTATAAAATGTATAATACATATTCAGAACATTAAGAAGATATAGACGTAAAGAAGGAAGAGAGAAAGAAGAAAGGAGGGGGGAAGGAGGAGAAAAGAAGAAGAAGAAATAATCTACGAAGCTACTAGCCAAACATAAGTGCTATTCCTGTTTCATTGCATTTTTTTGAACCAGATTGAATGAAAATATACAGTGAAAATATACATGTTGTTAGTAACTTACTATGCTCACTCAGCATCTGATATTTACCATCCCTTTATGGCGATAAATACCTTTAACCCCACATCTTTTTTATTGGCTGCATAGTTATCCATCATAAAATTGAACCATAATTTACCAACTCATTGTGACCTTATGGAAATCTCCCTTTATAATGTTAAACATATTTCTCTTCACATACAGCAATTGTGCTTCCAATATCCACAGAAAGAGAGAATGCATTTCTGCATTCTGTGAACAATTGTCCACAAAATCAGTGGCATCTTCAATGAGTGTGTTGATTAGTAACCAGAACAGCATCTATCTGCATTTGAAAATTTTGGGGTGCCTGGGTGGCTCAGTCAGTTAAGTGGCCGACTTTGGCTCAGGTCATGATCTCGCGGTCCCTGAGTTCGAGCCCCGTGTCAGGCTCTGTGCTGACCGCTCAGAGCCTGGAGCCTGTTTCGGATTCTGTGTGTCCCTCTCTCTCTCTGACCCTCCCCCGTTCATGCTCTTTCTCTCTCTGTCTCAAAAATAAATAAATGTTAAAAAAAATTAAAAAAAAAAAGAAAATTTAGTTAGATAGGTAGGTAGGTAGGGAAATAAATGGATGGTCTGTGAGGACTATTCAATTTGCTCACATGCTTGATACACAAAAAAACTCTTGGACTCCTTGCGAAATTTCCACAATGCACTGTTCCACTCAGAATGCAGCTGCTCACAGATTATACTGTACAGCTAATGCAAGGCTGTGGTCCTCCAAGTATGGTCCCAGGACCAGTTATAATAATAACTAATTATCTGGTCCCACTCCAGACCTAATGGTTCAGAAGCTCTAAGTATATGGCCCAGCAACCTGTTTTAGCAAGACGTGTTAGTGATTCTGATCAAATCAGAGAACTACTGGAAGGGAGAGAACATAACAGTTGTATCCTGTCACTATCAATAATGAGACGTGACTTCTCACCAGCTACATTGTCTGTGCTTCTGTTTTCTCATTCATAAAAAAAAATCAAAAACAGAGGAAGCAAAAAAACATTATATCTCTAATGATAGAATTGTTGTAGATTCAATAACAATTTCTGTGAAAGCAACTGGCTGTGCCTGGCAGAGGAGACACACATTGATTGAGGGATTATTTAAGACTCTAACATGTGACAGGTACTAGAAGACAAAGCGAAGAAGGTAAATATTTTCTTTGACTTCATTTAGTAAGGGAAAAACTGCACATTTTAAAAACCATTCAAATGTCATATTTGCCATGATAACATGTAGTTGAAGCCCAAGGAAGGGAGCGATTAATCGTGTTTGGAAAGATCAGGGAGGCAGGAGAGTCCTCACAGGGGAGAAAACCATGAGCCACAGACACCCCAGAGTAAATCACTTCTGGAAAGTGTGAAGAGGCAGGGGCTTGTGGATGTGGCAAAAAGAAGTCACCATATATCCATGAATGACACATGAATGAGACAGCAGAATTTCCTGCAACGTTGGGTGTCTGCTACGAGAGGATGAGAGAGGTCGAAGAGGAAGCCACAAGTAATTAGAAGAGATGAAATTTGGGAAAGAGAAAAAGATAAGTTGAAAAACAAGCCAGATCTTAGAAAGCCAAGACCTAGAGGTCTTGTATTTCTGGTTCTGAGCAATGTCAGTTTCCCTCTTTTCTTGAACACTTTTTTTTTTTTTAATCCTGATAGAAACTACATTTTAAAGTAGTATTGATGGAGGAAAAGCAATCACAGAAAGGCTTCATCACAATTTGGGACCCAGGTGGGAAATGACAAAGGGGCCTCAGGAATTCTGTATGTTTTCCTCTCTTTGTGTCTGTCTGCAGCTGATTGCCTGAACGACTGACAAGCTGACAGTTTCTAGGAAGAGGAACATAGAGTGGGTGGGAAGTAGAGGAGAAAAGAAGAAAGGAGAGAAAGAGGAGGGTTCAGAGGAGCTCCTTGGGGGTTCACCATACTCAGAGCCAGACGGCCCGTAGCAGATTTTTAGATACACTGACGTAGATCATTTACTGCCTTTGGATTTCTTTGGATTCTTTGTGGCACATTATTTATGACTGGGCTCTTTGTACATAGTTATTTTTAATGACTTTGTTCCCAAAGTAAGCCCTTGGTACCATTGTGCCAGCACAGCTCCCGTGGAAATTGACCACTTTGTTCTGTTTATGAAGGACTATAGATTTACAGCTGCCGAAAATAAAACCCACAGAGTCCATAAAGTAGACGTTCTTGGTCCTCTGCTACCTTATTCTACATTTAAAATGTTTTCCCAGCCACAGTCATAATCATGGTTTACTGCATTGCCCAAAGATAGAGGCCTTAGAACATCCACTCCTGTAACTCAATTAAGGGCGGTAGCCAGAGGCCTCACTTCTGTTCTCAGCTCTCAGTTTAGGACACAAGAAATGATTATGCTTTATGTAAATATTATGGATGTGCATTCCGTCTCTGTAGCTCAGGGTTTAAAATTTTCCACTTTACAACATATTCACCACTTTCCCTTGCTTTTCCCAAACATGAAGTAAATCTCCGAGAATAAAGGAAAGTTAGTTTAGACACCATAATGCTCAGTTTCAATATAATTAAATTGCATACACATAGTCACACTCAGGGAGAGCTGGGACGTCAGCTTCTAATTTGCCACCAAACAAACATTGTCTCCAGTTATTTTCCAGAGTCTAGGGTGGTAACTCTAGTAATTGAAGAGGGGAATAAACAAAGTTAGCATAAAATTATAGTCTGACACAACCTTAAATTCTGCATTTTAAGATCTGGGTGAGCTCATCTGTCATGAGGCCTAAAATAAACAAGTGTTCAAGATGGAAACAATAGTGTAGTTAAAAGTCATCCACATAAGTGAGTCAAGCACTCAAAGTGCCTTCGGCTCGGGGTAAAGTGAAATTCTGAGGGGTGAATCGTCCTTTTAGACATTAAGATGTTTAAGCAACCACTCCAACAACAGACACACACACAAACACACTTGCTTTTATTCTGTTTGTAAAACGTTGGGAAATAATCATGTTGATAAAATACAAAACTTACTGGGTCGTCCATGTTCTGAGGTACAAGGTGAATACCAGAGGGTTTAGGTTTTTCAAACCTCCAAATGGTTGGGAAATGGAGGGAGGAAATAAAATGGATCATCTCTCTTGAGGAACTTCAGCAGATCTAGGGACACGAACAGGGAACAAATACCAAGGAGTTCAAGAGCTTGCATTCTTCCCCATCTCAATAAATGAACACTCTTATTCATCTAATTGCTCACCCCAAAAAGTTAAGGTTATATCTGACTCCTCCCTTTCTCTCATAGCCTATGTCTAATCAAGCTGCAGATTCCGGCAGCATTGACATCACCCTGGTGCAAGTGACAGTCATTGTCTTGCCAGTTTTCTTATCACCATAGATTTTTAATCCGTCTTCTTGTTCCCACCTTGGTCCCTCTAATCTATTTTTGACCTAACAGCTAACTGATAATATTAAAATTTTAGCCAGACCATATCAATGACTACCTATCTCAGAGTAAACTCCCATCCTAAAAGGACTCTCTTATTCAGAACTTCTCTCCCTCCAGATGTTTTCTCTGGCCACCAGGCCCATTCCCTCTTTCTCATTTGATTTCCACAGCATGAGCCACCATATTGTAATTCAAGCCTGCCTCAGACCATCTGCATTTGCTTTTTTTTTTTTTTTTTTTTTTTGCCTGAAGTGCTCTTCCTTCAGATATCCAAAAAGTTCTCTCCCTCATCTTATTATGGGTCTCTGGTCAAAAATATTTACTTTAGGGCTACATAGGGGGCTTAGTTGGATAAGCATGGGACTCTTGATTTGGCCCACTGTGGTGAGATCGAGCCCCTCAGCTGGCTTCACACGGGGCACAGAGCCTGCTTAAGACTGTCTCTCTCTTGCTCTGCCCCTCCCCAGCTCGTGAATGCATGCTCTCTCTCTAAAATAAAAAAATAAATAAAAAATACATATATATTTACTTTAATCAAGAAACACTTTAATGAGCACCTTATTTGAAAGTGCAACTTTTTCCTTCACTCTCAGGATTCCTTGATCCTTTCTTTCTGTCTTTTTTCCTATAGCAGTAATTACTTCTTACAAACTTCAAGTTTTATTTATTTGCTTATTATCTTTTCTCTTCCACCAGGAATGTTTATTTGTTTGTTATTTTTTGTAGCTCTTTCCAGATAACTGTAATAGTGGCACAACGTGGGTAAGTAAAAAAATTGTTAAAATGATATAAAGAGTCCTTCAAATAAGCCCAATTATACTTCTTTCTTTTAATGTTTATTTATTTTCAAGAGAGAGAGAAAGAGAGAAAGCATGAGTGGGGGAGGATCTGAGAGAGAGAGAGAGAGAGAGAGAGAGAGAATCCAAAACAGGCTCCACACTGTCAGTACAGAGACCGACATGGGACTCAGGCTCACAAACCATGAGGTCATGACCTGAGCTGAGGGTTGCTTAACCTACTGAGCCATCCAGGTACCCTCTCCAATTATACTTCTTATAAGCCTGGCCCTGCTCTAGTTTACTATGGTTATTTACAAAACAGATCTGAGGAGTCCCAAGACTCATAACTAAAGAGAGGGGGGAAAATTCTGAAAAAATTATGACCATCCAGAGGGGTTGGATGCCCCATTGCGTTGGCTCATGGTTCCTTGAACAGTCAGCCAATCCCTTGCATCTGGCTCCCAGACCTAACAGATGTCATTCTATAATATGTGAAAGCAAAAACTTAGGAAGGAAGGAGGAAACAATTTTATCGACTGCTTTACTAAAAATTAGCCAACAGCATCTTCCTAAATTCATTAAAGATTCAACAACACTGTCCATGTTTCCAAATCACAGTAATATTCCATGTAATAGGAAAACACATCTGGCATTAAAAAATATTAGTGGCGATGCCATGAATTTTATTCACTTATCCCATTTTTGGTTTAAAATATCAGGTCTATTGCCACTAGACTAATTCTTTTTAAACCTTCTCTGACTTTATTTAGGACCTGGATTAATGAAGTCATTCTAATTCCTCAAATGCAGATTAGGATTAGAGTTCTCCCAGTACCAAAGTAATAGCTTGGTTAAAAGAGATCAAATAGAACTTGCCTTGATGTCATTTTGAACTAGAAAGTATACTACACTGAAAACTTTCAATTATGGTTACGTGTTATCTTAAACAGATCCCATCGGATCTATACCAATGCACACTGGTGTTCACAATTTGTTTTCAACTGCCATGGTTTGTCCTCTCAGTCTCACTCCCCTTGGGAACTGGGGGTTAATTAGTAGTGGACAAGAAAATTCCTAAGTAAAATAGCTTCAACGGACAAGAACATGAATGGATCTACTCAAGGCTGTCTCTTAGAATCTGAAATGAGTCACTTCACATTAAAAGGTATTGCAACAAACGTTGATGCACAGAAGATTCACCTTCCTCTCTGACAACATCAAGTCAGGTCTTATGGTTCACAGGAGAAGCTGAATCACAGACATTACAGCACATAATGCCAGTGGTCTGATGAGGCATATGAAATTGCCCAGTGTATTATTTTTAGAGGGAAAATATTAATTACCTTGCAAAAACATGCAGATGGTGGAAAAGCATGCCTTCAGGGAGCTCAACCTTTTAGGTAGGAACATCTTAGAAATCCAGACTGAATGCCTGCGGTACCAAAATTTCCCCAAGATTTGGAAGAATCCACGTGACACTGCATTATTTTACTCTTCTTAACAAATTTGATGTCATAAAGTGATAACCTCAGTCTTAGCCTTTTCTGTTAACAATGAATCCATGCCTCAAAATAAAATAATTTTTTAAGTAGTAACATTTCTTAACATCCCTCGACCACCTTTACTTCCCACAACAAAATATACGTAAGAGCTTAAGACTGATAACTCCTTTTTAGTGCTGCTTTTCTTGACAAGAATTGTTTTTTTTTTCATTTTATCTATGTAACGTGAGCCTTGGTCAACTCACATGGTCCTCAGCTGCTCACGTTGCCAAGTACATACGATAGCCCATTTTTTCAAATAAACTTACAACTGCTTTTTATTTTATCCCCTCTGAGCCTCATCAGCTTCTTTGGGTGCCATGCAGTGGAGACCAGAGGTCAGCTTAGAAAAAAAAAAATCTCAGTTAAGAACATCTGAAGAGCTTTGCAAGGCTTCGTAAATACGCATAAACAAACTTGCTCTACCTATATCAAAAGGGTTAAGTGCTCCTGAGGAGCACTTCAAGGTCAGTGGTTTGCTTTCATCCCTTTCCAGCACTTTGCTTAGCTGGCAGCCCTCCATCCTTTGGGGAGTGCAGGGGCAGCAGAGTGCACAAGACTTCACAGCCTCTGCCAGAATTTCCATGATCACATCAACAGATGGAATAATAATCACCGCTGAAGTTACCGCACTATCTTTGTGATCCAAGGAAACTTCCTCCTGCTTCATTTCAAAATCATTTCTGCTGGCAATTTATACATAAGGTATTCTTATTTTCTGGAAATGTTACCCGCATTAAGGTGATTCTAAACAACGGAATAGTATAAGCCCTGCATTTGAATATAAATGCCTGTAGGGGGGTTAAACACCACTGGGGGAGGGGAGGCTTTGTGAGTGCTACAGGGAACACTGTCATTTTCTTGGCAGCTGGAAGTAGTGATTGTGAGGCCTGACACTAGCGATACTGTCTCCTGGCCACCTGGGCTCTGTCTCCACAGCTGTGATTCCAATCATAACTGTGCTGGAAAGTGACCTCCCCTAGTCTCCATGCAGTAGGTTCTCTGTGTTCTTGATTATTCCATGAGGAAAAGCCAGTTATGTGGATTATATTGCAGAGAATATCAGATCAGTACAATTAGAATTGGGCTTTCTAAAATCAGGTGTTAGAGTATTTGGTGTTAATTTCTAGACAATAGCTCTGAATCTGCCCAACAGCCCTGTGTGGGGTATGAGAATAAGTTACCTTTTAAAAAACATTGAACAGTTTTTCCATTGTGTAGATTTTTAAGTAGTGTGAGGTTTTGGGGGGTTTTTTAATGTTTATTTATTTATTTTGAGAGAGAGTGTGTGTGCATGTGCATGCACAGGTGAGAGCATGACCAGGGGAGGGGAAGAGGCAGAGTGAGAGAGGGAGACAGATGATCCCAAGCAGGCTCTTCACTGTCAGCACAGAGCCTGACACAGGGCTCCATCTCACAACCCCCCGCGATCATGACCTGAGCCAAAATCAAGAGGTGGACCCTTAACAAACTGAGCCACCCGGGTGCCCTTAAATTGTCTGAGGTTTAAGCCTTTGTCGATATCATGCAGTCTCTCAGATTATCGGGAAACAGACACTGATTTCTCAAAACCTTTTACTAATTATTTATCTTAGGAGAATCTTTTACCAATCTAATGTCCCAGTCACATACATGAACAATTTCAGTAACCATAAAAGCATAATATAAACACAAATCTCTCTTCCACTCTTTAAGAACTCATAAAAGGTGTCATATTCTAATTCTAATATTCCAATTCTAATTGGAAGTCTCTGAAATCTATGTTTTCAATAGCAACCTCTATTCCAAGCCTCAAGCCAATGCTAACAATTATACCTGTTACAACCTTTTTTTATGGGGAAAGGGAGGTTTAAAGTTGCCAGATAAAATGCATTCTGCACATTTAATTTTGTCCCAAACTTGTGGGGCAGATTTATATTAAGAATAAAAGAGTGTTCATTGTGTATCTGACATTCAAATTGATCTAGACTCCCTGTATTTTAATTTGCTACTTCTGGTAACCCTAAGGTGGGAATTGGGATAAGTTTTGTTCTTTTGTGTTTTTATCTCTACATTTCCCCCTCTCCTAACTTTAACTATCTCCTTGTTGCAAGGTTTTTTGCAGGGCATACAGTCCAAGCAGAAACTCAATAAAAATATCACGCGTGGTGTTTAAAGAGAAGAGGAGAGACAAGACAGAGGTGATGGGAGAGTGACTTGAGGGGGAGGCTCTCTTACCTGGCAGGAGATCAGAGACTGGCAGACCTTGCATTTATCAGGGGCCTGCACATCACCTGCAAACACCAGAGCAGGACAATGGCAGGACTTAAAAGAGGATGATTTGGAAGAATGGTGTCTCAAGGGAGGTACTACCTATGACGCCAAGGTTCCTGGACTCACCATCAGTTCACACGTCTAAGCAATGAGGGTTGCAGAAGAAGTGCCCATGTCAGACCCGAAAGTTCTGTGTGCAATGCAACAACGGGTGCTTCCATGGAAATCAGTGTTAGATGACAACTGAGGGTTTCCCTTGATGCTTTGGCATCAAATAACATCACAGAACCTTTGCATCAGGGAGAAACCGAGGTTATAGACGATGATGGAATTTTTTCCTCCTATGAGCACGAGTATGGGGACTGAGAGTCTAATGCAATCTGACTTAAAGGGAATGATGAAATGAGATGGTCCTTCCACACCGCATTAATGGAGTCAGATTCAGACACGTTTGTGGTAGACACTGATGGTTACTCACCCTAAACCACTTCCCCCCGCCCAAATTTATCCTTGTTGGCAGGTTGCCTTCTTCTACAGGAGCTGAGCATGCCAGGAATTGCTATTCCAGCCTGCTTATAAGCTGCAAGAATGACACCCAATCTAGGCCACGGGGGACTGGAGAAAGACTTTCTTCTATGATTGAAACAAAACAAAGAGCATCTTGCAAAAGGAACCTACCACCCTTTTTGGACCTGGTTTGTGAGAATGTATCATCTGGATTCGTAAAAACCATCCTTTGAATATGAGGGGACAAACCTGAGAACAAACAAGATCTGAACCTTCAGGAAGACAGCATGGAAAGACAGAAGAAGCTCGAGGGTATCACTGAGCCATTTGTTAGTCCAACTCTGTAACTGCCCTGCTTTTTGTTTTATGAGACAATAAACTTTAAAGATACATTTAGTTGGGTTTTCTATTACTTGCATCTAAAAGAACCCCAAATGCTATATCACTACTGCCACAGGTTGGGTTTTCCAGAAGCAGATGCTGACATGTAGTTTAGGTGTAAAATGTTCACAAAGGACAATGACCAATAACATCTGTATCGCCTTATGGTTTATTTACACTGCCTGCTACTTTTCCCTTGGCTTTTGGTCACCTGGTGTTTTTGTTTGTTTGTTTGTCTTACCCATCTCATAACATTATTTCACACCAAAGATTGAGGACAAAAAATTACGGAGGCTTGAAATGTTATTATCTTAATCTAAAGAGAGCATTTTCTTTTTCTTTTGTATTTATTTAGTTTGTTTTTTTTTTTTTTTTGTTTTGTTTTTTTTTGCTTTGTTTTGGCAGCCAGATAGAGTACCAACAGATCTAGATCTTCTTTGCTCCCTTGCTTTCTGGATTATTGCTCCTGAAATCCTGCCTGATTGTGCTCCATTGCCTTCCAACTCTTACCTCTTACAGTCCATCCAGCTCCTATCATTGGTGGTGAGGTGGTTAATCCAGCACCGGTTATTCTCTCAAGTCTCTAGCTATCAACCCTGTTAATGAGATTTGATTTTATCCGGGTAAGTCGGGACAGGGAAGAGCTTTCTGGAAAGGGGTACTATAGCCTGAGTGTAAGTCCAGCGTTAGAATGGATGAATTTTTGATGAAGGCAATTATCCGCTCAAGTAGAGAGCTTGTGTGAGGTGACTGTAAGGAAAAAATAAATAAATAAATGCTTGAATAGAACTAGATTATTGAGAATTTATTGCAGAGCTGGTAGGGGCTTATTACATATTTTTAAGCAAAGGCGCAGGAGGATGAATTTGTAAAGCTTAGTCTATGAGTTGCTTTTTACAAAAATAAAATCATCCTGATTTTATGTAAAGAAGATATCAATATACTCCTAAAGGCATTGTTTAAACCTTTAAGTGGCAGGCCACTTTGAAAATCTGGTGTTGGGCTGGGAGCAGGGGACAGGGGAAGGGCTCTAATACAAAGGAGTGATTGAGACTAAAGAAAATGAGATAAATGATGAAAATGTCACCAAAGTAATATATAATCTTACATTTTTACAATCCAAGTTTCACAGTGTGCACTGGCCGATTTGATGTGAAAGCTGGAAAGAAGTGTTAAAATTTGTTATTATAGGGCTGTTCAACTGATTCCAGTTTTCACTTTTGTAAAAGACTCCTCTGTGGATATATTTATGGGTATAGTATAGTTATAATCCTAAGGCATCATTTGTAACAAGGACATATCCCCATGGTTCTCTGATTTATGAGGCTGTTTATTTGAATACCAACAAATTTATAAAAATATTTTGACAAGTAGACTGTCCAGTTCAATGCATCTTGTTTATTGTTGTAACTATACATAACATAAAATTTACCATTGTAACCATTTTTTGAATTAATAAACTTTATTTTTTTAAAACAGTTTTAGGTTTACAGCAAAACTGAATAGAAAATACAGAAAATTTCCATATATCTCCTGCCTTCACAAACAACTTTCTCCGCTATCAATTTCCCTCACCAGAGTGGTACATTTGTTACAGTCAATGAACTACATTGCCACATCATTATCACCATACACACACACACACATATATATATATATATATATATATATATATACACATATATACATATATAGCACCATCATATACATCAGGGTTCACTCTTGGTATTGTACATTCCATGGGTTTTGACAAATATATAATGACATGTTTCCACTATTATGTTATACAGAATAGTTTTACTGCCCTAAGTATTCTCTGTACCCCACCTATTCATCTCTCCCTTCTCTCTAAACCCTGGGAACATTAATCTTTTTATTGTCTTCATAGTTTTCCTTTTCCAGAATGTCATATAGTTGAAATCATACACTATGGAGCCTTTTCAGTTTGGCTTTTATTGCTTAGAATTATGCATTTTAGGTCCCTCCATTTCTTTTCATGACCTGGTAACTATGTCTTTTTAGCATTGAATAATATTCCATTATCTGAATGTACCACAATTTAAACACTCATCTATTGAAGAACATCTTTGTTGCCTCCAAGTTTGGGCAATTATGCATAACGATCCTATAAGCATCTATGTGGTATTTGTATGGACATACGTTTCAATTCATTTGGGTACATACCAAGGAGTGTGATTGCTAGGTTGTATGGTAAGAGTAAGTTTAATTTTGTAAGAAGTTCCCAAACTGTCTTCCAAAATGGTTGTACCATTTTGCATTCCCATCAGAAATGAATGAGAGTTCTTACTGTTCCACATTCTCGCAGCATTTGGTTTTGGGTCATTTTAATAGGTAGGTGGAGGCATCTCGTTGTTTTAATTTGCAATTTCATAATGACATATGATGTTGAACATTTTTCATATACTTACTTGCCATCTGTAGATCTTCTTTGGTAAGATATTTGTTCAGGATTTTTTCCCCTATTTTTAAACCTGGTTGTTCATTTTCTTATTTTGGGATAGTAAGAATTCTCTCTACAAAGAGAATAGTCCTTTATCAGATGTGTCTTTTGCAAATATATTCTCTCAGTCTGTGGCTTATCTTCTTATTGTCTTGACATGTTAACCATTTTGAAGTGTGAAGTTCAGTTATATACATACCTATACCTTATCATGTAGCCATCACTACCATTGATCTCCAGAACTTTTTCTTCTGCCCAAACTACAGCTCTGTACTCATTCAGCAACTCCCATTTCTCACCCACCCTGAGTCCCTGGAAGCCACAATTCTACTTTCTGTTTACATAAATTAGGCTACTTTAGGTACCTCGTATAAGTGGAATCAGACAATATTTTTCTTTTGGTGACTGACTTATTTATCTAATATATCTTCAATGCTCATCCATGTTATAGCATGTGTCAGAATGTCCCTCCTTTGTGTGTGTGTGTGTGTGTGTGTGTGTGCGTGTATGTATGTGTGTGTGTGTATATATATATGTATATATATATATACATATATATATATAACATTTTATTTATCTATTTACCCATCTCTTCGCGCTTGGGTTGTTTCCACCTTTTGGCTATTGTGAATAATGCTTATATATATATATATATATATATATATATATATATAATAGAAAAAGAGAGCACGTGAGTGGAGGGGAGGGGCAGATGGAGAGAGAGTGTTAAGCAGGTTCCGTGTTCAGTGTGGAGGCTTGATCCCATAACCCTGGGATCATGATCTGAGCTGAAATCAAGAGTTGGACACAACTGACTGACCCACCCAGGCACCCCAATAATGCTACTATAAACATGGATGTGCAGCTATCTGTTTAAGTCTCAGTTCAATTTATTTTATAAAACAATTTTTGATCTGTTAAAAATAGGTTATATATTGACTTTTTTTTCCCCTTTCAAGTTTAGCTCACATTATAATAATTTAAATATTTAGGTTTTAATTTCAATATAGTTGCCAATGTTCACCATTATTATGATATTATAAAAAATTTAAATGTTGACTAGAATCATGTAACATTATTACATGCTGCTAAAATTTTCTTTCCCTTTAAACGACTTCATTTTTCTTTTATAGAAATTCTGTTTTGAGTTTCAATTTTTATTTTCTGTAGTGTCTTTCTCTGATTCTCTTGTTTAGAAGAAATGCCTACCATTGGTTAAGTAATTAGCAACATATATTGTGACTAGAATTTTAAAACCATTCATGTACTGTCATAAAGAGTGTCCTATGAAAGAGACAATAGATCAAAGAGTGTTTGGTCAGGCTGAAAGACCAATCTGCTCTGAAAATGGAGCATAGGTAATCAGTTGGGTTCTAAACAGTCAGAAAGTTAGTTTCAGGGAATACTTGATTCAGCAAGGATCTAAAGAGTTAAATAGAGCAAGACATCAAGGAGGTGTTCAGCTAAATATCACACACACAAAAGAATATTTGGTCAGGTCTGATAGCACATGGTTCAGGGACAACACTGTAGTCTTTGGAAAGATTGGAGAATAAGGCAGGAAACCAGCCCCATGGAACTAAGATACTGGAAAGGAAACAATCAAGAAATTGTGAATGAGTGACTAGAAAGTGATGACTTATTGCCTGTCTCCCCTATTAGACCATAAGTAAGTCACATGAGGGTAGGATACAAAGTATGGGGAAGACAATAACAAAGTTAAAGAAAGCTAAGTTAACTCCTTTTATTCACCTTTACTTAAAACATTATTGTTTGAAAATTGTAGAAATGGACTAAATCTCCAGGGGGGCATTAAGGTGACTTTGCAGTGAATGTTTAAAAGACTGTAGGAACAAATGTTCAGGCATATATTCCATTCTTTGTTCAATTTTTTTCAGAAGCTATAGATTTGTAGGCTAAGCTAGAATTTTTCATGAGCCCTTATTTTGAGCTTAGTTCCTTATACAGATGAAAAAAGCCTCAACTTCTTACTATGTGACAGGAACATATTCCCACTACTTTATATATACATTAAGGAAATGTTAAAATTTAAATAATAGTTGTGCTCACATTATTCTTAAGTATCTATAGAAAGGAAAAGATTTATGTAATTCACATTTATCTCATCTATTTTAAAAGATATGGACATGCAGTATATTTAAAATTAGAATTAAGAATCTAGGAGCAAAAAGTAAAGGAACAGAGAACAATTGCATAAAAAATGACAATGGATTAATAACGTAACATGGGAATCACTTACATTTTAAAAATCGCATTAAGTCAGGAAAACAAGTAAGATTGTCTCAGTCATAAAATCCAGTGTTGCATTCAAATGAGAGAAGAACACAAGATTCAACACAAGTTACCAGAAAATTCTCAGTTGTCCATGAGAGATTTGTGGGAAACCCTTGGACTGCAAGCCTACTCTTAAAAAAAGAGATTACAACGGGTAAAGGATTTTAACATCTTTGTTATTTAAATTAGGAAAAAAGAGCCAATTAGTAACATGGTTAATGTTATCTATAAGAAATCCTTGCTTTAAATTGCTCAAAGGATTTTGATACCAAGTTGAGAGAAAAGCCAAGTTGAAACTTCAGGTATTATGAAGTTCTAGAAAAATGTTGACCTTAAGGGAAATTTCAGGTTGGCACAATATGTTGCATTTGAGACCATAATTAATTAAAGAAATCCTTGCTATTTAGACCATGGGATCAGGTCCAACCCCTTGAAAGTGGTAGTTTACTAACATTTCAGGCCTAATGTCTGAAAAAATGCAGAATAGGCTCTGGAAGACTAGCCCTAAATCAACAAATATATATGGTCGACGTCCTTGCAGGATTCAAACAATCCTACTGACTTGTCAGTTTTGCAAAAACATTGTGCACTGTGGAAACTGTTCAGCTCTGACTTCTATTAACAGTGAGGACCTGGACAAGTCACATAATCTTCCAGTCCTGCATTTCCTCATCAATATTATGGGCATAACCACACCTGCTCCCACAGTATGTTAGAAGAATTCAATGAAATCATGTTGTAAACACCTTGCACAGCCTTAGTATAGACAGTGGTCAGTCTATACTTTTGATTAATAATGCTATTAGTATTTAGTTAGACAGAATCCACTATTTCAGAAGGAATCTTATATCTACTATTTATGTAGATCCCTAGATTCAACTCAGTCTTCAGAAGGAAAAATCTAAGTCAAAATGGTTTTTGGCATATCCTCGGCACAAGCAGGATCCACTGCAGCATTTCTACCCCATAACTGGAGCCTGCTCTAGAATGTTCCATCTCCTTCAAGATGGTTGGAAATTTAATTCTCATGTATTAGTTTATTCTGTAGACGCCCCCCCCCCCATAGGAAAACTGAATTTTTATTGGCTCAACCGCTTTTTATACAATGTGAGAAAAGTTTTATGGTATTAAAACTAAAACATGCAAGATCAATCAATACTTGCCTACAAATACTTTGTAGTTATTCACGCTTCCTTATCCACTTTGGTTGTGTATGCAATTCTGATACTTGCTTTATTTTCTCCATTATACCAGGTGAGATGGTCCCCAAAGCAATTTTAATGCATTGTTTCCTCTCCCTAACCCAATTTCCTGTTTCTGCCTTCTCCCCAAACTTTTCTACTGTGCCCTCTGTATATACATGTGTGTATGTGTGTGTGTGTGTGTATGTGTGTATGTGTGTGTGTGTGTGTATTTTTTTTCATAATTTGTTTTCTACAGGCCTTAAAATGAACATGGCTGTTTGCCTGAGTATACTACACTCCTTTTTCATCCCCTCATTTTCTCATATTTTCTATCTCATAATTCTCTAGATTTCTATTGCTGCTTATACACAATTCAGCTAAATGCTATTAATAATTATTTAAAAAATATTTTTTATTTATTTATTTTGAGAGACAGAATGTGAACAGAGGCACGAGGGAGTGGGGGGAGGGACAGAGAAAGAGGGAAAGAGAATCCCAAGCAGACTCCTTGCTCTCTGCGTGGAGCCAGACTCGGGGCCTAATCTCATGAACTGTGAGATCATGACCTGAGTTGAAATCAAGATTCTGAAACTTAACCAACTGAGCCTCCCAGATGCTCCAATAATTATTTTTGAAGGCTATCAGTTGTTGTAGCAATCGTTACCCCATCTCCATTATTTCTACACAACTGTCTGGGAGCTGTAGTCTCCACTTTCATTGGATATGTTGGAATTTAGCTCACAGTTTTGCTTTTCAACCTAAATCTTACCATCATTCTCCATACTTTCTATGTCATTTTTTCATCTTTCTAGGTTGGCATTCACAACTTGGCCATAACCACGGCTTCTTCTCTTTTTTAGGCTTCATTTTCTTTTATCTTTCTTCCTTTCTCTTTCTTTCTTTCTTTCTTTCTCTCTTGGAAAATTTCTTTTTTTTAAGTTTATTTATTTTAGAGAGACAGCAAGAATGAGCATAGGAGGGGCAGAGAGAGAGGGAGAGAGAATCCTAAGCAGGCTCTGCACTGGCAGCATGGAGCCCGATGGGGGGCTCAGACTCACCAACCATGAGATCATGACCTGAGCTGAAATCAAGAGTTGGAAAGTTAACAGTTAACTGACTGAGCCACCCAGGTGCCCCTAGGCTTTATTTTATTAACATCAGTTCTTTATTTGATTCATTGTCTCTATATATCTTGACTTTCTGTGTTTTTCTAAGCATATGACTACCTCATAACTTCCATCTTTCAGCTTACATCGAACATAGCATCTCAGTGAAAATATCAAATCCCTAATACAAATAACAGGACTGCCTCAGCTTTGATCAGAGAACACCATGGGTGCAATAAATTACTGTGGGGGTGGGCAGAGTTATCAAGTGTAGAAGGGGTGAAGTTTTCTGAAGACAGATATTGTCCTGGGGAGGAAAGATGGCTGAAACACTATCTGCTACAGTGTCATTTCTCTGCTTAGAATTTTTCATTTTTCCCTGTCTGTGGCTTTTAGGAAAGGTTTAAATTTATTTGCATAGAATCCAGAGCCTTTTGCAATCTGACCAGTGCTTATCTCTCCAGCCTTATCACTTTCTCCTTCACTCCTTCTTCTCCTCAGCCATACTAACCTCTTCAGGATTTCTGAACACAATGGAATTTCTCTTGCTTTGTGGTCTTTCCCCTTGTTGATCTCTCTTTGGATAGTAATCTCCCTTCCTTGCACTGCAAGCTGCTTTCTTTATTTCTGATCATAATTCAGGTGGGATCTTTTGAAAGCCTGTAATAAATACCTCTTCTATTCTCCTCTGACAGAAGCAACTGCCTGTGGCACCCTCAGCACTTTGTGCAATGTTCTATCATATCCATCATCCCACAATGTAGTGACTTCTGATTTCTTAGCTCTTTCCAATACTGTGTCTTGTTCTCCCTTGGACAGTAAGCTCTTTAAGCTTAGAGACTTTGTTTCATAATTCTTGCCGCAGCATTTAGTATCTAGCAAAGTGCCTGATATTTAATATATACTCAGTAACTATTTGTTACAAGGAAGGGAGGAAAGAGAGAAGGAAGGAAATAGAGTGATATAGGCATTTCACCACCAATTGATGGAAATTGCTAATATCTGGTACAATTTTATGTGAACTGAAATATTTCTGTAATCGAAGACTATCATAGAAGCCTAACAGGCAGTTATGTAAATATGGTTCTTCTTAAACTGCTCACATAGTGTGAAAATAAAATCAACTGCTTTATTTTGTCACCACCTGTGCTCTGAACTGTCCTTCTATCCACAACTTAAATGACCCAACAGCATTGCTCAGGGAAATAAGGCTAATAAATAGAACATCTTCCCACTTAGACATCTACTTGTGTTTGGAAATGTGATGATGCTTGTTAGATACCAAAACATAGTTGATGAACAGTTGTTTCTGTGGCTTCTCACCAGAATTGATTTTTTTTTTCACAGAATATACTCTGTGATCACTAAGAACTAAACCAAGAGTATAAAGTCATTTCAAATATTGTAAGTAACTAAATACACATGAGTTTTTCTGGATAATTTGCTGGGAGGTGGTGGGGAGAAGTAATTTAGATGTCATGTGTTAAACTTTTAAAAAAAAGTTCAAATAAAGAACTGATGTTAATAAAATAAAGCCTAGGGGTACCTGGGCTTTAAATATATACCAGTAGTTTTTAAATCTATCTATGCAACAAAATTACCTCTTTGATTTTTTTGGGGGAAAAAAATGTTTTGCAAAAACACATTCCCCAACACACTGAATCATCATCCTGTTTACCACAACCTAAATACCTAACCTCCTATTGAGAACCTGGCATGTCTTTCCCCTCCATTCTATTCCAGTTGTGTGATATTTCAAACGCTTGGCCCATTCCTATTTGGAATTCAATCCTTGCTCTATCTCTATGGCTGTGTGATACTCAGAACTGTCTAGACTATGACTAGTCTAGCCATGGTCCTTTGAGAACCATCATAACCTTCAGTTCAATACTCTAGTTTAGTTCATTAACATTAAGGCTGTATTGGCATCACCCAGAGAGCTGTTGGTTGCAACTTTGATCATTTTATTTCAAATGGACTTCTCAACTGCTGTCCGGGTCATCTCCTTCATCTTCCAGGCTAAGTGGCATACCCCATCTGCTATTATTGCTCTTGTCCTGCTTACATTTTTCCTGTTTCTCCTTTTATGTCATGCGAAGCGGCATAACCTGTGGGACATCTGCCAAAGGAGGGACTTAAGGAGCATTACGAGAATCCCGTAATTGCCCAGGGAGATTTTAACTTGACAGATCAAAGATGTAGCCATAGATGCCGAGACACAATAACCCATTTCTTCTCCAGTGCTGACTCACCTGAAGAAAGACTGCATCATGATAGATGCCACTACGGGAGTCCTGAACATTTGTGTAACCACATCCTCCAGCCGCTGATTTATACCAAAAGTGACAGTACCTTGGCAAAGGTAAAGCAAATGTTCTAACCAAAAGCAAATGAGGCAGGAGAGGGCACAAAGCAAAGTGAAAGTAAACATCCTCAATTCAGAGCTGAGTTGGCTGTCATGCTAACCAGCAATCTTGAGTTCCTCTTGGCTAGACTGTCATCTCCAGAGCCACTGAAATTGGGCCTTGTCTCCACACTTTCTCCAGTGCTAAAAAGACTAGCAAAACTAGCTGAAGGTTCAGTTGGGCCTTGGTCTTGGTAAGTAAATATGTGAGAAAAAAAATAGCAAAAATACAGAACAAAGGCTAGATTATGTAGCTATGATCTGTCCTTATTCTATGAATAGAAAATATTCAATGCAGATAACACATAAAAAATTTTACATACTCTTTTTTTTGGTATTTATAAGTAATGATATTAATATTTCAAATAAAAAATGATAGGGAAAAACTAGAACGTTTAGAGTAAATACTCTATTAAAATATATAATCTGGTAGTTAAAGATAGAGTTCTACATGTTTTAATGGCGATGTCATTTCTCAAATATTGCTGGCAACCTACTTTCTCTTCAGCAATTAATAATGTAATAGATAAAACCTGCATTTTTACTATTTGGGAAGACAGAATGTTCCTTGATAAACCTATGTGTTCTATGATAAACACACACAGCACACATCTGTTCAAAAATATCTGATAAATTGAAGATTGCTTTATTAAAAATGTTATATTTATAAGATACCTCTTTCAGTGAAAGGCATCATGTCTAAGAAACATTCCCCGAGGGCCTTACCGTGTGCAAGGCATTAGGTATAAAGCATTTACTAACAACTACAGGGAATTTATAGTCTACCAGTGAAAAATTGACATAGGTGAATTCTTCATTTAATATTATTGGATAAATGCTGTGGAATATACAGCTATTTATTTCTGAAATCGCCTCTTAACTAAAATGTTAATAAATATATAAATAATCATGATGGTGTAGTGTCAATATGTGCGTGCTTGCATGTGTGATCTGATGCAATATGACTGGTATCCTTATAAGAAGAGCGAAGTTTGGACATAGACAGACATGAAAGGAAGACACTCACGTGAATACAGAGGCAAAGTTGGAATTACGCTGCCTCAAAGTAGGGAACACCTAGGAATCTCAGAAGATGGGAGAGTCAAGGAAGAATCTACTAGAAATTTTGGAGAGAATACGACCTTGCCAACATCTTGATTTCAGACCTCTAGCCTCCATAACTGTGAGAGAGTAAGTTTCTGTTGTTTTAAGCCATCCAGTTTATGGTATGTTTCCTAGGCAGTTCTAGAAAACTAATACAACCAGCTAAATGGTATATGCGTTCACAAATAACTACTGTGATGGCAAAAAAGATAAGTAGTTGTAAGTGCCGTAGAAATACACACACAAAGTTATTTGTCATTATAAGAAGGAGAGATGATTCCTGATGAAAGACTTAGGAAAGGCTTCAAGGTAGATGTGGCATTTGCAGCTGACTCTGAAGGATGGATAGCACTCTAAATGCTCTTGCCCTCTGTTAGCTATAGGCACTGGTGCTTCCTTCCAGAGGCTCCACACCATCTACTTCCCGAGATTATCCTAATTAAATGCGAACAAATACAAAAAGTACTATTTCCAGCAGAAGGTGGTGTAGGGAATTGATCTTGCTGCCTTAAGCCAGGTTGCTTGGATTGAGCTGAGGGCTCCTGTGATGTTATTAAACTTTCTAGAACAGCCTTCCCTCATCTCTTTGACTTAAACCTATAACAGGACTTTTGTCTTGCTCTTCTGTTTTGTAATTCATCTTCACTGCCAAGTCTAGAATCCTTCTCTGAATCCTGATTAATTTGACTGGGAATCAGACACCTTATATAATTTTTGCTGGACTTTTCAACCAGGAACTAGACCTTTTTGTTAAACCCACATTGGCCGGAAGAATTCTGCTCCAAACCATGCTCTGAGCATCACCATTGTGAAGTCACTTACCCTGCCTGTGGCAGGCGAATAAAGCTCCCCTAGAGATGTCTGCATCTTCATCACTATAATCGGTGAATATGTGTTGTTACATGGCGAGGGGGCATTAATGTTGAAGATGGAATTAAGATTTCTAATTATCTGGCCTTGACATGGGAAGAGTAGCCTGGATTATCCAGGTGGGCCCAATGTAATCACAAAGTCCTTATAAGCAAAAGAAGGAAGGAGAGCTGGTGTCAGAGTGAGGAAGGATGAGGACAGCTCGACTGGTCATTGCTGGTCTTGAAGATGGAATGGAGTGATAAGCCAAGGAATGCAGGTGGCCTCTAGAAGTTGGGAAAGGTATGGAGATAGCTGCTACCCTAAGTCTTCAAAAGAAATAAAGCCCTGCTGTGACCTTGATTTTAGCCCAGGGATATCCATTTCAGATTCCTGCCCTCCAGAGGTGAAAAAAAAAAGTGTATTGGTGTTGTTTTTGCCACCATATTTGTAGTAATTTGTTACAGCCGCAATAAAAAGCAAGCAAACACATCACTCTTATGCAAAACAGACCTTAGGATATGAAAACTAGCTTGCTTTGAGTCTAAGTTACCATGCTCTTTGGTTTTCTGAAATAGTGGGGAAATATAATTTGCAGTTAATATCATGAGCTTTGAAATCGAACAAAGTAAAGGGTAAAAGTCTTCCTTATTAATTACTGGCCACATGGTTCTTAATAAATGACTTGATCTCTCTGTGCTCATTTCATTATCTGTTTACTGAGGATAATACTTTTCTCATCAGGTTCATTTGAGAATTAATTGAAAAAATGTATGTAAAATGCTTTGCTTATTAGCATGGCAAATGTTATGAATTACTTAGGATTCCTCCCTGCCTTTGTTTTCAGAGGTGAGTTCTCCTGCCAGGGTAATGTGATATTAGGTAACATGAGTAAAAAAGTAGTTTGAAGCCATGTCGGGAAGCATCTTTCATCACATAGTGTTAAGGAGTTGTGATTTAATTTGGTAAGCAAGAGGGTAGTCATTTAACTTTAAAATACTTCCTGTTTTGAAAAGAATTTGTCTAGCAGTGCCAGTACAACTTATAGACACCTACAGATATAAAGAAAAAAGTGAAAAGCTATGTTTATGCCAAAAACAAGGACTGAGAGTCAGTGTTTTATTGGAATGTAGGGAGAAGACTATCTAATGGTTATAAAGCAAATGGATCTAAATTGGAAACCACAATAATTTGAAGACCAACTATTTTTCTGGAAACATCTGGTCTACCTCCCTAAAAGTAGCAATTCCTACCCCCCATCTGCCCTCATGTTTAGAAATATGTTTTCCCAAACCTGGAAATGATCTTACAGATGATGCTTTTTCAAAGGGTTTTTGAATGATTTCTTCTATGTTTCATTCTATTTCCCCTCTAATACTATCTGCATGTATGGGGGGAAAAAACTCCCCATGCCAAGAAATAAATGAAAGGGAAACTTGTGGTATTTTGTTTCAACATGGGAGGTATAGGCCTCCCAATTAAATCACCACAGGTGGGGACAGAAAGAGGATTAGCTTTTAGAACAGCAAATACTGTATACATAATGAATTGTTGGTTTTTATGTCTTCACTATTTTAAAGTGTCAGTGAAGCAATGTGGATAGGAAAAAAAATCCAAATTCTAGGCCAATATATAATCACACTTATTTGGAACTCTGATACTATCAAAACTTTATGTCCTTCAGAAATATACGTTAAAGTCCCAACCCCCAGTATCTCAGAATGTGATCTGCTTTGCAACAACCTTAATACAGTTGTTGCAGATATAATTAGTGAAGTTCATATGAGGTCATACTGAGGTAGCATGGGGACCAAATCCAATATGAATTGGTGTCCTTATAAGAGGAGAAGAGACATGTACAGCAAAATAGAGGAAGCAGCTGGACAAACAGGTTCATTCAGAATAAGTTCGGTATATCCTACAGGAACTTTGGAAGGTAAATGATATATATCCCACTTTAAGGCAAGGTGGCTGGCCTTTTGTATTCCCAAATACAGTTCTATGCTTTTATAGGTAAACCAAGGGTTATCTGAGGAGGTAATAGTTGTTAGCAATTAGCAACCAATGCACATAGCAGTTAGGGAATGGTATAAGGTCCAGTAAGAGAAACCTACGAATGGTACCAATGGTATCTACTACAATGGATATGGTGGCTGAGATTAGAAATTTAACCTGAGGATTGTTGACACTCTTTAAGAATATGCTAGGTAAATTGGTACAGAAGCAGTAAGCAAAAACAAAATAAAGAAATTAAAACGAACCCATGTTTCATTAAAAAAAAAAAAACCTACATAATACAAGATTTTATTTTTTTATTTTCTATTTAAAAATGTGTTTGTAATGTTTATTTATTTTTGAGTGAGAGAGAGCCAGAGGGTGAGCAGGGGAAGGGCAGAGAGAAGGAGACACAGAATCTGAAGCAGGCTCCAGGCTCTGAGCCATAATACACAATTTTAAAGGGCTAATTGAATTTTAAGCAAACATGTGGAAATAAAATGCAACTAAAATGTTCCAGAAAAAATATTAAATATATAAGACAGATACAATCCACAAGCCCTTAAGAGAGTAAAGATTATATTTGCCCACAAGTGAATAGAAATCTTACTGATCTCAGAATTCTAAGGAACATCACTTATCAAAGGACAAAGGAATACAAAAGATAGAACCTAGGATTTTTTTTTTACCAGTACTCTGTTTAATTAGTCTAACAGTTATTTTACTTTATTTTTTAGAGAGAGAGAGCGTGTGTGCATGTGTGCACATGTGAGCGAGTAGGGGAGGGGCAGAGAGAGAGGGAGAGAGAGAATCTTAAGCAAGCTTCACGCTCAGTGTGGAGCCCAACACTTGGCTCAAGATTCTGAGATCTCAACCTTAGATCATGACCTGAGCTGAAATCAAGAGCTGACACTTAACCCACTGAACCACACAGGCACCCCTAACAGTTATTTTTTATATACCGGGGGAATATAAAAACATTCTAGCATATTCAAGAGTTTATAAAATATAAAATGTAAATCACATGGATGCTTTTGGCTGCAAGTAACACCAACAACAACTACAACAAAGACTCACTGTAGCTTTCAGACTATGATAATAAAATGTCCAGAAATATGTGAATAGATGCTCATTTAGGTGTTATTTTTTAGTCAGCAAATGTTTATTAAGCCTATGATATGCCAGACATCATGCTAAGTGCTAGGAACAAAGATGTAGCAAACCAGACACATGCTTACTGTTTTGATCTCCTCTTCACCCTATTGATGAAGAATGGATTCTTGCCCTAGGGTTATGGGGATGGCTTAACACATGGCACCTGGCACCGGACAGATGAAATTAACCGTAGTTTATTATTCACATATACTCACTGCCTTGGAGGGGAGGATAAAACATGCCATATGGGACCCAAGAGGGTTGCCCTCAACAATAGAGTGAGCAAGGAGGGACTGTGGAAGGCAGATTTTGTAGTAACAAGAAAATAAGGTGTTCCCTGATTCCTGTGGAAGGATGTAATTGGCTTGTTTGAATAATTTGATGGACTAGCAGAGAGCTGAAGCCCAATACTTAGGAATAAAAAGTGCCTGGTTCCAGTGGTAAGGAGGGCTGATTGGTGAGCAGAAGCCCAGTGGGAAGGTAAACTTGAGGTGAGGTCCTTAGAGGCCCTCCCAGTTTCAAATGTCAAGGAAGTGCATAATATTAATTTTAGGCCTTAAATGACAATTACCATCATATATATTTTTTTCCTCAAGTACAGGCTTTACCCTATAATTGTATACAGTTATACTATATTCAAATACTATTTTTTTAAAAATTTTATTTATTTATTTTTCACTTGTTTTATTTTTATGTATTTTTTTAAATTTTCATCTAAATTAGTTAGCATATAATACAACAATGATTTCAGGAGTAGATTCGTTAGTGCCCCTTACCCATTTGGCCCACCCCCCCTCCCACAACCCCTCCAGTAACCCTAGTTTGTTCTCCATATTTATGAGTCTCTTCTCTTTTGTCCCCCTCCCTGTTTTTATATTATTTTTGTTCCCCTTCCCTTATGTTCATCTGCTGTGTACCTTAAATTCAACATATGAGTGAAGCCATATGATACTTGTCTTTCTCTGACTGACTAATTTCACTTAGCATAATACCCTCCAGTTCCATCCACGTAGTTGCAAATGGTGAGATTTCGTTCTTTTTTATTGCTGAGTAATACTCCATTGTATATTTATATATATATATATATATATATATATATATATATATATATATATATATATACCACATCTTCTTTATCCATTCATCCATCGATTGACATTTGGGCTCTTTCCATACTTTGGCTACTGTTGATAGTACTGCTATAAACATGAAGGGTGACCCTTCAAAACAGCACACCTGTATCCCTTGGATAAATACATAGTAATGCAATTGCTGGGTCTTAGGGTAGTTCTATTTTTAGTTTTTTGAGGAACCTCCATACTGTTTTCCAGAGTGGCTGCACCAGTTTGCATTCCCACCACAATGCAAAAGAGATGCTCTTTCTCCGCATCCTCACCAACATCTGTTGTTGCCTGAGTCGTTAATGTTAGCCATTCTGACAGGTGTCAGGTGATATCTCATTGTGGTTTTGATTTGTATTTCCCTGATGATGAATGATGTGGAGCATTTTTTCATATGTCGGTTGGCCATCTGGATGGCTTCTTTGGAGAAGTGTCTATTCATGTCTTTTGCCCATTTCTTCACTGGATTATTTGTTTTTCGGGTGTTGAGTTTGATAAGTTCTTTATAGATATTGGATACTAACCCTTTATCTGCTATGTCATTTGCAAATATCTTCTCCCATTCTGTTGGTTGCCTTTTAGTTTTGCTGATAGTTTCCTTCGCTGTGCAGAAGCTTTTTATTTTGATGAGGTCCCAGTAGTTCAGGTTTGCTTTTGTTTCCCTTGCGTCTGGAGACGTGTTGAGTAAGAAGTTACTGTGGGCAAGATCAAAGAGGTTTTTGCTTGCTTTCTTCCTGAGTATTTTGATGGCTTCCTGTCTTACATTGAGGTCTTACATCCATTTTTAGTTTATTATTGTGTAGGGTGTAAGAAAGTGGACCAGGTTCATTCTTCTGCAAGTCGCTGTCCAGTTTTCCCAATACCACTTGCTGAAGAGACTGTCTTTATTCCACTGGATATTCTTTCCTGCTTTGTCAAAGATTAGTTGTCCATACGTTTATTGGTCCATTTCTGGGTTCTCTATTCTGTTCCATTGATCTGAGTGTCTTTTCTTGTGCCAGTACCATACTGTCTTGATGATTACAGCTTTGTAGTTATAGCTTGAAGTCTGGGATTGTGATGCCTCCTGCTTTGGTTTTCTTTTTCAAGATCGCTTTGACTATTCGGGGTCCTTTCTGGTTCTATACAAATTTTAGAATTATTTGTTCGAGCTCTGTGAAGAATGCTGGTGTTATTTTGATAGGGAATGCATTGAATATGTAGATTTCTTTGGGTAGCATCAACATTTTAACAATATTTGTTCTTCCTATCCAGGAGCAATCATTTTCCATTTTTTTGTGTCTTCTTCAATTTGTTTCATAAGCTTTCTATAGTTTCCAGAGTATATATTTTTCACCTCTTTGGTTAGATTTATTCCTAGGTATTTTATGCTTTTTGGTGCAATTGTAAATGGGATCGATTTCTTGATCTCTCTATCTGTTGGTTCATTGTTGGTATATAGGAATGCAACCGATTTCTGTGCATTGATTTTATATCCTGCAACTTTGCTGAATTCATGAATCAGTTCTAGCAGTTTTTTGGTGGAATCTTTTGAGTTTTCCATATACAGTGTCATGTCATCTGCGAAGAATGAAAGTTTGACCTGCTCCTGGCCGATTTGGATGCCTTTTATTTCTTTGCGTTGTCTGATTGCAGAGGCTAAGACTTCCAATACTATGTTGAGTAACAGTGGTGAGAGTGGACATCCCTGTCTTGTTCTTGACCCTAGAGGAAAGCTCTCAGGTTTTCCCCATTGAGGATGATATCAGTGTTGGGTTGTTCATATATGGCTTTTATAATCTTGAGGTATGACCTTTCTGTCCCTACTTTCTTGAGGGTTTTTATCAAGAAAGGACGCTGTATTTTGTCAAATGCTTTCTCTGCATCTATTGAAAGGATCATTTGGTTCTTGTCCTTTCTTTTATTGATGTGATGAATCATGTTAATTGTTTTGTGGATATTGATTGAGCCCTGCATCCCAGGTATAAATCCCACTTGGTCATGGTGAATAATTTTCTTAATGTATTGTTGGATGCAGTTGGCTAATATCTTGTTGAGGATTTTTGTATCCATATTCATCAGTGAAATTGGTCTATAGTTCTCCTTTTTAGTGTGGTCTCTGTCTGGCTTTGGAATCAAGGTAATGTGGGCTTCATAGAAAGAGCTTGGAAGTTTTCCATTTCTATTTTTTGGAACACTTTCAAGAGAATAGGTATTAACTCTTGCTTAAATGTTTGGGAGAATTCCCCTGGAAACCCATCTCGCCCTGGACTCTTGTTTTGGTATATTTTTGATTACTAATTTGATTTCCTTACTGGTTATGGGTCTGTTCAAATTCTCTATTTCTTTCTGTTTCAGTTTTGGTAGTGTATATGTTTCTAGGAATTTGTCCATTTCTTCTATCTTGCCCATTTTATTGGCATATAATTGCTTATAATATTCTCTTATTATTGTTTTTATTTCTGCTCTGTTGGTTGTGACCGCTCTTTTTTCATTCTTGAATTTATTTTTGATCAAACAGGCTATTGGTTTGTCAATTTTGTTAATTCTTTCAAAGAACCAGCTTCTGGTTTCATTGATCTGTTCTACTGTTTTTTTGTTTTGTTTTGTTTTGTTTTTGTTTTTGTTTTTTGTTTCAATAGCATTAATTTCTGCCCTAACCTTTATTATTTCCTGTCTTCTGCTGGTTTGGGGTTTTATTTGCTGTTCCTTTTCCAGCTCTTTAAGGTGTAAGGTTAGGTTGTATATCTGAGACCTTTCTTCCTTCTTTAGGAAGGCCTGGATTGCTATACACTTTCTTCTTATGACCACCTTTGCTGCATCCCAGAGGTTTTGGGTTGTGGTGTTATCATTTTCATTGACTTCCATATACTTTTTAATTTCCTCTTTAACTTCTTGGTTAGCCCATTCATACTTCAGTAGGAAGTTCTTCAGTCTCCAAGTATTTGTTACCTTTCCAAATTTTTTCTTGTGGTTGATTTCAAGTTTCATAGCGTTGTGTTCTGAAAATATGCATGGTATGATCTTGACCTTTTGTACTTCCTTAGGGCTGATTTGTGTCCCAGTATGTGGTCTATTCTGGAGAACGTTCCTTGTGCACTGGAGAAGAATGTATATTCTGCTGCTTTAGGATGAAATGTTCTGAATATATCTGTTAAGTCCATTTGGTCCAGTGTGTCATTCAAAGCCATTGTTTCCTTGTTGGTTTTTTGATTAGATGATCTGTCCATTACTGTGAGTGGGGTGTTGAAGTCTCCTACTATTATGGTATTACTATCAATCAGTTTCTTTATGTTTGTGATTAATTGATTTATATATTTGGGTGCTGCCACATTTGGCGCATAAATGTTTACAATTGTTAGGTCTTCTTGGTGGATAGACCCTTTGATTACGATATAATGTCCTTCTGCATCTTTTGATACAGTCTTTATTTTAAAGTCTAGATTGTCTGATATAAGTATGGCTACTCTGGCTTTCTTTTGTTGACCATTAGCACGATAGATGGTTCTCCATCCCCTTGTTTTCAATCTGAAGGTGTCTTTAGGTCTAAACTGGGTCTCCTGTAAACTGCATAGAGATGGATCTTGTTTTTGTATCCATTTTGTTACCCTATATCTTTTGATTGGAACATTGAGTCCTTTGACGTTTAGAGTGAGTACTAAAAGATATGAATTCATTGCCATTATGATGCTTGTAGGATTGGAGTTTCTGGTGGTGTTCTCTGGTCCTTTCTAATCTTTGTTGCTTTTGGTATTTAATATATAAATATTATATATTTTATATTTATAATATTTATAAATTTATATAATTATATCTATAAATTTATAAAATTTATAAAATTATATTTATAATATTTACAATATTTATAGTATTACATATTATACATATGTGTGTGTTTGTGTATGTATATATATATATATATATATATATATATATATATATATATAATCTTTCATCTTTCTCCCCTCAGAGAGTCCCCCTTAAAATTTCTTGCAGGGCTGGTTTAGTGGTCACAAACTCCTTTAATTTTTGTTTGGGAAACTTTTTATCTCTCCTTCTATTTTGAATGACAGCCTTGCTGGATAAAGAATTCTTGGCTGCATATTTTTCTGATTCAGCACATTGAGTGCATCTTGCCACTCCTTTCTGGCCTGCCAAATTTCTCTGGATAGGTCTACTGCAAACCTGATCTGTCTTCCCTTTAGGTTAGGGACTTTTTTTACTTTGCTGCTTTCATGATTCTTTCCTTGCCTGAGTATTTTATGAATTGGACTATGATATGCCTTGTTGATGGTTGGTTTTTGTTGAATCTAATGGGGGTCCTCTGTGATTCCTGGATTTTGATGTCTGTGTCTTTCCCCAGGTTAGGAAAGTTTTCCGCTATGATTTGCTCACATAACCCTTCTACTCCTATTTCTCTCTCTTCCTCTTCTGGGACCCCTATGATTCTGATGTTGTTCCTTTTTAATGAGTCACTGATTTCTCTGATTCTTAAATCATGCTCTTTTGCCTTAATCTCCCTCTTTTTTTTCTGCTTCATTATTCTCTATAAGTTTGTCCTCTATATCGCTGATTCTCTGTTCTGCCTCATCCATCCTTGCATACATCTGTGATCACAGCTCCATTATAGCATTTTTAATTTCATTCTGGCTATTTTTTTTATCTCTTTTATCTCTACAGAAAGGGATTCTAATCTATTTTCGAGTCCAGCTAGTATTCTTATTATTGTGATTCTAAATTCTGGTTCAGGTATCTTGCTTGTATCTGTGTTGGTTAAATCCCTGATTGTTGTTTCTTCATGCTCTTTCTTTTGGGATGAATTCCTCTGTTTTGTCATTTTGAAGTGAGAAAAAGAATTGAGGTAGAAAAATTGAAATTAAAAAAAATTAAAATTAAAAAAATATTAAAATTAAAAATTAAACACACACACATACACACACAAATCGAATAGATGATGCTAGATCATAGGTGTGTTTTGGTCTGGGTGTGGAAAGTGGTTTAACAGATTAGAGAAAAAAAGGGAGAGGGGAGAGGAAAAAAAGGGAAATTATTTGAGAATTTGAAGAAATGAATATACTGAAGTAGACTAAAATGAGATGATGGGGCTAAAATAGAATTTGATTAATATACGAAAAAGTAAATAATGTAGTAGAAAAACAATTAAAGAAAATATTTTTAATAAAAATTAAAAATAAATATGATTTTTTTCTTTTTCTGTATTCAAGAGAAAAGAAAATAAATGAAAAGGAGAGAAAAGATTTTAAAGAAAGGAAATCATTTGAAAATTTGACAAAGTGAATACACTGTAGTAGACTAAAATGATGGAAGTAAAATAGAATTTGAAAAAAATTTACATAAAAGCAAAAAATATAGTAAAAAAGTTAAAAAAATATTTTTAATAGAAATTGAAAGTAAAAATGAAGTTTTTCCCTTTCTGCATTCAAGAAAAAGAAAAGAAACAAAAAAGAGAAAAAAAAAAGAAAGAAAAAAATAAAAAATAAATTGTTTGAAAATTTGAAAAGGTGAATACACTGAAGTAGACTAAAATGAAATGATGGAAGTAAATAGAATTTGAAAAAATTTACACAAAAAGAAAATATATAGTAATAAAAATTAAAGAAAAATATTTTTAATTACAATTGAAAATAAAAATGAATTTTTTCTCTTTCTGTATTCAAGAAAAAGAAAAGAAGTGTAAAAGAGAAAAAGAAAAAAAGAAGGAAAGAAAGAAAGAAAGAAAGAAAGAATAAAATTGAATAGGTGAACCTGCTAACAGATTGAAGTAAGACTGAAATTACTTCGTTTTCCCCTAGAAGTCAGTCTATGTAGTGCTTTATAGTCCATAAACTAAGCCAGTGGTGAGACTTGTGTTCTTGAGAGCTATGTTGGCCCAGTTGGGCAGGGCTCAGTGTAACAGCTCCACTCTCCACTAGATGACGCTGCTAGCCTACTGGGGTGGATTGTTGCGGTACTCGTAGGTGCATGTGCGCATGCGTGGGAATGGTGAAAATGCGCCACCCAGCTACCCAGTCTGTTCTCCTGAATCAGCAATCGCGCACCAGTCCTCTGTCTTCAGCTCTTGTCCACTCCCTGCTTTTTCACTCTCCGTGACCAGGCCTCAGGCAGTACCTCTCTCCCGAATTTTGTTTCAGATGCGGCTGTTTTCCCCGGCCCCTTACTTCCGAAGGACTGTGGCTTTGACCCGCTCCGCCCCTCTGCAGGAGGGTCTCACCGAGCAATGGCCGAATGAGCAATGGCCGAATGTCGGCTGCACCCAGGAATGCCCGCTGGACCCTGCAGCTGCTGGTGCCCTGAGACTGCGGCCAGGTGCCAGCCCGCCCGCTCCAGAAAAAGTTTGTGAGATAGTGTAGCAGCAGCGTTTCAGGGATTATGGAAAAGCAGAACACACACCTGGCACCAGGCTTCACCCTTAACGACCTTGATCCAGCACCAGTGAATGTGGCTGTTTTCTGGGGTCTGCTGGGACCAGGTGGCTTCAACAGTCTCTACCAGATGTCCTTCCAGCAGTGGAACCTCTTTTCCACATGTGGCCCAAGAACCTCCCAGACCCCACTCTGTTCCTGGGGATTCGCCCTTCCCACCAGAGCAACGCCAGGTATTGAGCTGTGGAGTTTCAGCCTTTGTGTTCCCCTTGTTTACAGTCTTAATGGAATTTAAACCCTCTCCTTTGTCCTTTCTCCTTTCTCCCTTTTTAGTTTAGTCCCTGTGGCTGTTTCCAATTTTCCACTTTCTCTCCAGCTGCTTTTGGGGAGGGGTGCTTTTCCTGTATTCTCCCCCCTCCCCAGTCTCCGTCCTCTCTCCGCCCACAAAAGCAGTTCCCTACCCTCCGCGGCTTCTCGCTCCCCAAATTCACCTCTCTGTGCTGCGTACCTGCTGAATTCTGTGGTTCAGGTTGTGCAGATTGTTGTGTTAATCCTCCAATCAGTTTTCTAGGTGTGTAGGATGGTTTAGTGTTGGTCTGGCTGTATTTCATGGATGGGAGACACAAAAAACTTCATGCTGTTCCATCATCTTGGCTCCTTCCTCGTTCAGATACTGTTTTAATTAAGAATTTGTTTTCATTTATCTTTCTTGAGCTTTTTTATGTTGAATCTTTTGATCGGTGGTACCCAAAACATATGGAAAATTCTCAGTTATCATTTTGTTAAATGGTGTTTCTGTTCTATTCTTTCTCGCCTCTCTCCCTGGGATTACAATTCAATTTATGTTACATTTTTCTTTTTCAACATTCTGTTTTTAACACTCTCTTTTTGTTTTGTATTTGCCTCCCTTAACTGAAGTCTCGTTAACTTGTCTGACTTTACTCGCAATTCATTGATTCTTTCTTCAACTATGTTTATCTAAATTTAGTTACTCTGAAATTCTTCCACTGAGTTTTTAATTTTAAGTATCATCTAATTCAATTCTACAGATGTTAGTTAGTTTTCAAATTTGTTATGTCACCTTGACATCCTTTGTACTCTATAGACATTTTCAAGCTCTTTTTTTTTTAAATAAGAAACATTGTTGTTTTAATTTTTTTTTAACGTTTATTTATTTTTGAGACAGAGAGAGACAGAGCATGAATGGGGGAGGGTCAGAGAGGGAGACACAGAATCCGAAACAGGCTCCAGGCTCTGAGCGGTCAGCACAGAGCCCGACGCGGGGCTTGAACTCACGGACCGCGAGATCATGACCTGAGCTGAAGTCGACGCTTAACCGACTGAGCCACCCAGGAGGCCCTAAACATTGTTGTTTTATACTGTGTCAATAGCTGAAGTGTTTGTGAGTTTTTATTGCATTTTTTTTTTTTTTTTTGGTTCTCATTCATCACAGATGCCTTGTTTCCTTATGTGTTTTGTTGTTATCCTTGACAGAAAATTATTTGGAAAAAATTATTTGAAGGAATAATTTGAGGATCAGGAGGATTATACATCCCTCTAGAGAGGACATTTGTGGTTTTTGCCAGGCCTTTGGGAGAGTATTAGTTCAGGATCAAGAAGTTTCTCATCCATTTTGTGGTCACCAAATGATCCAAGAGACATGCAACAAACCTAGGTTACTTCTGGTTCACATTTCCTATGAGACTCTAGCCCTGTGGGTCTCATCTCCTTACCTTGATGAACGATGCTGGCTTTCTTTCTTTCTTTTTCTTTCTTTCTTTCTCTTTCTTTCTTTCTTTCTTTCCCTCTTTCTTTCTTTCCCTCTTTCTTTCTTTTTCTTCTGAATCCTGCCAAACTACTAAAACCAAAGTGCAGTTTCACTTGCTTCTCCCTGTTGGATAAATGACCTTCTGGACAAAACGGATTTTGTTTTAGGCTTTCTCCTCCAGCTTCTTGCTTATTCCTAGATTCTGGTTGAGTAAATCATCTTCTAGATTTTTGATGACCAAATATAACTATCTTGTTAGTTTTTGTTTGGTTGCAGGGTTTTTATTGTTTTTGCTTTCATATTAATATTTCTTCAAGCTCTTTCAGTTATCTTCAGTGAGAGGATTTAGCTCTAATTACTCAGTTTGCTATTACCAGGATACAATCCCTTTCACCCAGTAGTTGATAAAGAATCTCTACTGTACTTGAAGACATTTAAATAATTACTGGTTCTATTCTGGTTCCACCCTTCCCCACAGCGGTCTCATTATTTACATTCTTAGGCTATGATATACGGGGTTATAACAAAAGGCTCCTTTCCCTTTCCTTAAAACTAAAGTTTAAAGGGGAAAGCAATGTGGCTAAGAAACTCAGTAATGATTTTCAGTACCTTTTAAACATAATGCTGAAGTTCCCAAGTTATTTTCGGGCATGTGTTTTGCTACTTAATTAGTGGTTGCTGAAAAAATCCAGTGACAGATATTGTGTCAATAACCCCTTCCTTTGTTTTATTTTTATCTAGAAAGTATGACTATTTTTATTTAATTCTAATTAAAATGTGTATTCATGGCTTCAACTACATATGTAAAAAGTCAAAGGAGAGCAGAAATCAGAAAGAGATGGGGTGATACTGCCAGCTCAGACTAAAGGGGACAGCCTGGGTCCACCACATTGGCTCCTCACTCTAAAATTAAAGCAAGAATCTATTTAAAATAAGTATCATGAATATTGATATTGAGTTTCATTTGAATATCTGACATTTGAATGCCATCTGACATGAATTCTAGACATTTATTTATCAGACATTTGAATCATTAAAAATGTGCATGTCGTATGTAGATTCTACTTTCGTGAACCTATAATTACCTCCAAATTAAAAAAAAAAATCATTTAAACAAGTGTTACATTTTGTTTCTTTGTTATTCTTTTTAAAAATATGATCTCAAATTTTTGTTTTATTTCATATGTAATCAAAATCAGATTTAACTCTCAGTGAGTGAATCATAGTGTTAGGAAGGCACAGTTTTAATACCTTATTGTTCACTTTTCCTCACAAGTTATTAACATTACCTTCAAGGCAAGGCTTAAAATTGCCTGAACCTTTTTGAAACAAATATTGACTACTTTTTTCCAGTTTGCAAATATTTTCTTACAACTACTTTTCAAATCCATAGTCACAATTCATTTCTTGCCTTGTACTTGTCAAATTCCTTTAATCCTTTACTGTGGTGTTTCTCCTTAGAAGATCTAAATATGTATCTATTATGTATAATATGTATCTAATTATATGTATCTATTTAACTATCAAGTGAAGTTTCCCCTCTATTTTCTTAAGGATATCCTCCCAGGTATCTGAAACATTAGATATGATTCATACCTACAGAATTATGAAAGCAGTATTCTCAATGCATATAAAAATCTAATGTCACTTTTAGTTATTTCCCTGAGTACTAAAGTAATTTCAGTGATTTAAAATGCCCGTAACATCACAGTTTTATCAGGCTATAAACTGGAATTTGGAAGGAAAACTTAATTTTTTGGGGTCTATTTATACTGTGAAGTAGTTATAGATACCAGCCAAAACAGTGGGCACCTTTTAAAATTGCACTGTTTCAAAGGTCATGTATGGGAGAAATATCATAGATAACAAAGTCCAGATGTCCAAAGATCAGCTAATATCAGCATTCGGGAATAATGCAGAGATCAGCCAGAGATGGGCAGTTAATATAAAATACCAGCAAAAACAAATAGGAAAATTCAGTTCATTATAATTTTGAGAAACTAAACAATAAAGCTCTGATAACTTTTTAAATTCCACTTCAAAAGCTTGTGTTCTCATTTCCTCCTAACACATTTATGGTTAAATTCCAAAACAGACCTTAGGAGAAGTGAAAAATGTCTCATTTCAAGGCACCAAGATAATCAGAATGCATGGTTGTATTGTAATGATTTGCTGTCCTGTATCTGCTGTTTCCAAACACATTGTGAAGAGAATCATAATGTGGGCAATAAGAAACTTTGACTAATGGCGATCTCTGTTCTGTTGAAAAATCACCTGAATCATGCTAGATTGGTTTCTCACACAAAAATAGTAAATAGCTTCTTTAAATAAATATGAACGTTAGCATTAAAATGAGTATTTCCTTATTATCCATTGGGTTCTTTATCTGTGCTGCTTAAATATAGGCTTAGCATGCTGTATTCCATACTCCCTTAACCCAGAGTTGTAGGTTTGGCCAACATTTATCAAAGCAACATACTCATGAAATACCTAGGAAAAAAATATCAGTGCCCCATACTAGTGTCTAAAGGTCAGCAATTTTTCATTTTAAATCAAAGCCTTTTTCATTGATGCATGTGAGAGACCTACAAATTCCCAAGAAAAGGTTTTCCACAGGGATGATTCCTGTAACTGTCTAGAAGGTTAAGGATAAAATGCTCTACGTGATCTTCTGGGCTCTCATGGCTTCAATTATCACCTGTGTGAGGTTAATTCCCAGATCTGTGTCTCCAACCCTCAAGCCCATAATTTCAGCAGCACACTGGACAGCTCCACCTGGGGGTCCTGCTGAGCAGTCACTCAATGTGTTCTATACTAAATGCATTTTCTCATCCAAACATGCCCTTTTATGATTTTTCCAGTCTCTTTTAATGACATAATTATCTTGCCTGGTAGTCAGAACTCAGGTCTCAAATCAATTTTTTAATGTATCTAGCATATGGTTCCCCCCATATCAACTACCAATATTGATGACACTTTCCTGAAAACTATTTTTATTTCTTGTTTCTATTTTCCCCACCAACTATCTTAGTTTATTTCAGGTAATTTCTGGATGGATTGAATTCTAAATAAGTAATGTAGAATCTCTTTAACTTGGGGCTGGATTCTAAGTAAATATTACATGGTTTCTTTAATTTAGGCACTATTGCCTTTATCGAATCTAATCTTTATCTTCTAAATCTTTATTTACTACCTTACCAAGTATTCATTTGCTAGCTCATTTGGTCAAAATTATGCTAGGGTGGTCCCATCAAGCTAAAAATAAGTGAATAAATGATTTCAGATATTCTTATGCACTGTGAAGAATGTAACAAAGTAGTGCTTCATTAGATAGAGGGACTGGGGAAAACATCTCTGAATGATCAGAATAGCCAATCATATGAAGACTGGAGGGATAAGAATTTTCAGAAGAACAAAGTGAAGTGTCTGGATGAAAAAAATCCTGGTATATTTGATAAATAGATAAAAGACTAATGGAGAGGAAATGTATGGAGCCCAGAACATGTAGGTATGGGGGAGATTTACAAGGAAAGACATGGGGCCAGCTCTTGTAGGGTACTAAATCATGAATGAAAGGTAAGATATGTGGATCTATTGAAGAGTTTTTGACATGAATGTGCCATTACCTAAAAAAATGGCATTAATTTCTGTGTGAAGAATGATTTCAGAGACTTCTGAGTTAAGATGGCAGATTGAGCTTACCCTGAAACTCTCCTCTCTGCTCCAATTGTATGTAATTGATCAAAACAAAGAAAATGATTCTTTCTAAATTTTACTTCTGAACTAGTAAGGAAACAGTTAATAGTAATTAAAATATGTAGGCATGAGAAAGTGGGACCTGATACAGATTGTCACCAGAATATCAATGCCTATGGTGGGACAGATCCCTTAGCACCAAGTTGAGAACCAGGAGCCTATAAAATATCATTATATCTCCTACAATGATAAATAAGAATCTAGTCAATATGTTTCCTCTAATTCTATCAGCCTTTTGTACCACTATTCCTTCTAAACATCACGTATCGTAAGACAAAGCTGACTACTTGGGTTTCCAAACATACTGTGTCTTTTCACTGTTCATTTCTTTGTACTTGCCTTTCCTTTGACCTGGAATACCCATCACATCTCTTATTCCGACAGCATAGATATATCTTTTCTTATTTATGCATACAATCCTTGTTTGTTATGCTTAATTTTTTTTATGTTTTATTTACTTTTGAGAAGGGGGGGGGAAGGGCAGAGAGAGGGAGACAGAGGATCTGCAGTCGGGTTTGCACTGACAGCAGAGAGCCTGATGCAGGGCTCAACTCATGAACCACTGGGAGATCATGACCTCAGCCAAAGTTGGACGCTTAACTGAAAAAGCCACCCAGGTGTCCCAAATGTTACACTTATTGTTAAAGCAGTACTAGAAGGTGGCTCACTGATGGGAACAGCACCACTTCTTGTCTCATACAGGTATGGTAAAATTTCAGCCACTGCCATCCACCGTGATTTTGTGTCAACAGCATAATCCTAGTCCTTCAAACAAGAAACCAGAACTCTTAGGCAGGTACTTAGCAAGTAGCAAAGGTAGATTTGTGTGTGTGTGTGTGTGGGGGGGGGGTGTTGGCATTAATTTTAAAGATAACAAAACGGCCATCACTAGCTCCAGTATACCAGGATTTAAGATAAACATGTCATTTGGAGATACTAGAGAAACTTGAGGCAAAGGACATGAGAAGCATGTGTATATGTTTTGTAGTGGACTGTGATTATTTTATGAAGTGAATTGTGAATAGGAGAGTGTCTAGAATTCTTATAGGCATGTTGGGAGCTTTGATCATGGCAGAAATCTGTCATTTAGAAGCCTGATTTTTTTCTTTCTTTTTTTTTTTTTTATGTTTGCTATTGTTGCTCTGGTGGTGGTGGTGGTCTGTGGTGAGGATTACAAGTTTTCAATGACTTTTCTTTCATTTTCCACTTGTATTTAAGTCTTTATTAATTCTCAGCCACTGGGGCAATGGAAGAGGCATCTGAGTAGAAGTCTTAAGGAAAAGTGAAAATCAAATTTATCTTTAAAGAGGTAATACCTGTAGGCAGTGGCCAACTGTCACTTCCTGAGTTTTGAAATGAAAAGTATCATCACAGTTCTAATATCAAAGAGTGGTACATTTGAACATATATCTCTATTAGTGGGAAAAAGTCAAGTCGTCTTGTGTAACCTCAATATATAAATTATATATACATTATATATATGCATTTATGTTCAGTTGAGGTTCTCCAGAGAAACAGAATCAAGAGAGAGGGATTGAGACAGAGAGAGAGAGAGAGAGAGAGAGAGATTGATTATAAGTGGCTTAAGAGATTGATTATAAGTGATTACAGAGGCTAATACGTCCCACCATCTGCAGTCAGCAAGCTGGAGACCCAAGAGATCCAGATGGTGTAAGTTCCAGTCCAAAGTCTGGAAAACACCAATGTCCAGCTGAAGCAGTCAGGTACCTGGAGTTCCCTTTAACTACCAGGAAGGCGTGTCTTTGTGTTCCATTCATGCCTTCAACTGATTGGATGAAGGCAACCCAATTTACTTATTCTGCTGATTCAAGTGTTAATCTCATCCTGAAACAGTTTCACAGACACACCCAGAATAATGTTTGACCTAAGATCTGGACACCTTGTGGTCAAGTTGACACATAAAATTAACCATCACACATCGAAAAAAAAAAAATTGGGAGCTCATTAGAAAAAATAAATATTTCAAGTAATGAGTTAAAATAGTAAAAGATATTTTAATGCCAGGGTCACATACTAAACCAGTAAATAAACATTTCTACAGAGAAAGCCCAGGTACAAATATTTTTCACATTCCCCAGTGACTGTAATATGTAGCCAGGGTTAAGAGCTACTAAGTTCTAAATGGATTACAAATACCATCAGTAGCTGAGGTCTCTCACCTTGAACTCCCTAGATGAACTTTGTTTTAAATAGCTTCATTGATGCGGTGTCTGGGTGGCTCAGTCCCTTTTAAGCAGCCGACTCTCAGTTTCGGCTCAGGTCATGATCTCATGGTTTATGAGTTCAAGCCCCATATCAGGCTCCGTGCTGTCAACACAGAGCCTGCTTGGGATTTTCTCTTTCCCTCTCTCTCTGCCCCTCCCCCCACTCACTCTCTCTGTCTCTGTCAAAATAATAAACTTAAAAAAATAAATAAATAGCTTTACTAAGGAATGATAACTACAATAAACTATACATATTTCAAGATTGATAAGTTTTGACATGCATACACCCATGAAAGCTTCATTACAAGATCACAAACATAAGTATCACTCCCAAAAGTTTCACCATGGCTTTTTGTTATCCCCTTCCTCCTTTGTCCCCACCTCCTAGCCCCAGGTGACCACTGATCTGTTTTCTGGTACTATTGAATTATTTGAACTTTGTAGAATAGTCTGTAAATTGGTTTTATGGGAGTTTAAATTTTCAATAAATGGAATCATGTGGTATCTACTTTGTTCTGTCTACTTTCAATTGCATAGCTGTTTTGAGACCCATCCATTTTGTTGTGTGTGTCAATAGTTCATGGTTTGTTTTTTTTTATTGCGGCATAGTGTTCCATGCATGGGTATACTGCAATCTGCTTATCCATTCATCTGTTTATGGACATTTAGTTTTTTCCCAGTTTGGGGCTATTATACATAAAGCTTTGAACTTTCACATAAATAAATAAATAAATAGTTAATATTGTCTTTGTAATTGATCCAATTGTACTTAATTAAAATTTTTGACAAGTCTTTTGGAGGTCATTGCCTAGAAGATTTTTCCTTCGGGGCTGTTCAAATTGCACCTTTCTTCCAGTGATCCTTTATATTTCTAATCAAATTTAATTACCTCCGTTTCCATCCTCCTATAACATTTATGTCTTTCTTTTAGAATTCAACTCAGTTTGTCTCTTGGTAGAGATATAGAGATGTCGGTGTATTGCTTATTTTTCTCAGTAAGTTTCTCAGTTATCAGTGCCGGAGTTGTTGATTTTAATCCCCGATTGAACAAAGTAGACTGTCTTGCTCCTGGTAAAACACTCAAAAAATGTTTGCTGAGGTAGAGAAAATTACTTAAGTAGAAAGACTTAATTTCCTATTTAAAAAATGAAGGGATTTTCCAAAATGAATAGTGGATGATATTTAAAACTCACCTAGTTCAAATTTTGGACACATTTTTCACATTAAAGGCTCAAGCCCAATCCTACATTTCAATTTCACACACACAGAGCAATTTCCTGACTGAATATTCTAAATTGCAATCCTATGAAAACTCTAGCAATAATGTGCCCTCCCCTCATACAGTTTAACACGAAAAGACCCACATTTGAAACCCGAGTCAACCCTGTGGATAAAGAGAACTGCTATGGAGTGGGAAAACTTTATTGCTATTCTTGATTGCATTCTGGTTAGGGGGAATAATGAACTTTACTAAATCCTTCAGAATAAGCCAATTATTCCTCCCTGGGCACTTTCTTACAGAGGAGAGTTGAATCCGTTAATCAAATGGTTGGCCAAGAAAGACCTGAAAAACAGCACTGATAAACATTTTAAGTGATGTAAAAGTCATTTGGAAATAGACATCCTTACCATGAATATGTGATGATGGACACTAAAAAGTTGAGGGAACAGTGGCAAGAGTAAAGTAAAGAATTGGTAAATTTTCATGCTACATAATTTTTGCCATCTGAAAGCTTCTCCTCCATTTTCCCAAAGCTGTCACCAGCCTTCAAAATTTCTTGGGGAAAGATCCTAAACTTACCCAAGCCTAGATTGAGGTATTTTTAGGTTGCCAGTGTACCGGATATGAAGTTGTACTTATCTACAGAACCCTAGAGAGAATGGAATGTTCCCGAGGACTTCAAAGCAACTAGATTTAGAATCAGCACTGAAGATTTTAGAGATGGATTGGTTTGCCTTCTAGAGCAGAGAGAGATTGGCACTGTAGGGGGCTCTTGCAACATATGGTTTTGTCCATCTGGAATGGGGGTAGTGTGCTGTTGTTGCCAACTGCTCACTGCATGTTCTGGGTTTAGACAAGTCTAAATAAAATAAAATAAAATAAATGTACTTTACTCTAAGGCAAAGTGTTTAATGCTGTAAAGTCATACATAAAGGAAATTTAAAGGGGGATAGATCTGTTCTCCAGCCAGTTCTATCCAGAAAAGATTAGTTAGGGGAAAGGCAGTGTGAAGTCAGGTCAACAAACCAGCATGCATAAGGATTCTCTAGCTTTGCCACAATAATAATTGAAAATAGTTGACAGAGGCAAGGCTGCCTGAAAGATTTCCCAGATTATTATTTAGAGAGAAACCTTAACCTCTATCAAGCAGGTAAGATATCGTGGTACTGAAACACCATGAACACAGGGGCCTAATTTCTTGTTAGCCACAGTATGCCTAGAATTGGGCACAATATCTTGCATATAATAGCCACCCAAAATATTTACTGCAAGTTTGGACGAGTAGAGTTACACAGTGTATATCTATGAGCGCATTCAGAGCCTTGGTGGTTTGTGCTGTGTAAACAAGGCTGAATTTTCATCTTGTAATTTTACTCTTAGATATTTAACTATTAAGATAAATAACATAAGTAGTATAAAGTAAAAGGTGGGAGAGGGAAAATTAGGATCTCCTATCACTGTCAATGTCATCCTGACTCTCTATAATCTTAAGAAACACCTCTGGGTTTCAGTTTCCACAACCATAACATCAATGGCTTAGACAAAATGGTCTTTTAAAAGGTCCAGTAAAAATTTCCAATATAATCCTGCTTTCTTTTTTACAGGTTTTGATTTCTCTTTTTTCCTTCTTTTTTATTTCTTTAATTCCTTCTCTTTTCCTCTGGATTCCCTTTTTCCTTTCTCTTTCCCTTTTTCTCTCCCATTTCTCCTTTTCTCTCTGCTTCTGTCTTATTCTCTCTCTCTCTCTCAGATCGATGACAGACAAGATAGATAGAGAGATACATAGATCTTGTCTTTTTTGAAGGCAGATATCAAATGTAATTATACAAACTGTGGGTATCTTAGTGGGGTCATAAAAGTATGAGATCTTTACTTCCTGATTTAAGTAGCTGAGTCATGTCAGAAGCTGCTAAGTGTTTCCACACGAGAGGTCTATAGCATTATTGGATAAAGTGATTCCTAAAAATATCTAGCAAATACCACAACACTACATCAAGGCTTAAGAGCCTTATATAAATGTCTGGTGTCATTTTCATTAATGTTAATTACCTTTTCCTGAATGGGGGAAGAAAAGAGAGATTCTCATTTAATGGAAATGTTTAGCCAAGCATTGTTTTTCTCTAGTAGCCAAATAACCAAAACACATTGAAGTGTTAAATTTATGTGGCGTTTTGTAACTGTATGACATATCTTCGGTTATGCAGTAAATAAAACAGGTTTTCAGAACTTTATGACATGGTATCTGGAGAAAGGTTTTTTACAAGAAACTCAATTTTCTTTGGGGAGCTAGTTATGGGCAGTGCCCTCAGGCAGTAGCAAAGTCATTGTCTCCAGGAGTCTCATAGTCTGGCCTGGAGCTTTTGCTGGGAGCACTTTTTCATGATTTATTACAATCACAAGAACAGTATAGTGTAACTCTTTTGTAAACACTGTAATCGGGAGTTTATTAGAAAAGAAAATTGTCAGTTATTAAATTCAAAAACAAATTTGGAAAGAAAAAATATAGAAAACCAGGTTTGACCACAAGAAAAAAAAATTACTATTTCCTCCAATCCAATTTTCTTTATTTAAAAAAATCAAGTGCCTCTGATATTCATTCTCACTCTCCAGAGGCAACTACCATGAATATTTTCTTGTGTTTATATAGCTCTAATATGTGTGTGTGTGTGTGTGTGTGTGCGCGCGCGCATGTGCACGTGTGTGTATCTTATTTTCACTCGTTATTAGCTGCCTTTTTTTTCCATAATGAAAACTATACAATAGGTCTATTACAATAAAATCTACTGCATGGTTATGTTGTATTTTATGTAATTAGTCTCTTGATGAACAAAAAAGTTTTCTCCAATTTAAAAAATGTAATACAAAGTGTGCATATAATTATATATTAATGCATCATAAAAATAAGCATATTTATGTTGCATTAAACATACTTGCACGCATATCTTTCCTTGCATGCATATTTGCTTCAATTAGTAGATCATCAGAAAAAGTCCTCAGAAATGAAATTGAGTCCAAGAGCATGTGCACCCTATGTTTTAATGGATGGTGCCAAATTGTTATGCAAAGGAAAGTTCTTACATACGAGCCTCCATCCACTCCAATACTAGGTAATACTGCCTATTTAATCTTTTACTGTCTGAAGGGTGAAAATTTGTATCACATTGTTCTAATTTCCTTCTTATTATAAGTGAGGTAGAACTTCTTTTCATGTGATTGTTGGTATTTCTCTTTCTCTTCCTGTGAATTCATAATGTGAATACATTTTTAATTTGCAGCCTCAGTAAGTCCTCTTAATTTCTGCCAAGTTTCCTTAGTGGCTACAAAGGATTCTTAAAATAAATGATATTCCCCTTAACCACTCCTGGACAACAGTCTGGAATGAGGACAGCACTGCCCCACTCACGAAATGGTGGAGGAAAGGTGAGAAGGGGGGAGCAGGAGGAGGAGAAGAGACAGAGAGAGAGAGAGAGAGAAATGGAGAGAGACTAGAGAGAGAGAATGAGGTGAAGTTTCAGCTCCCACGAGGTGTAATACTGAACCCCCACCTGCTCAAAAGAGGTGTGCCATCTCGGGAATTGCTGTGACCCCGCTAGCCCTCCTCACACCGGCATTGGTAGTGGGGACAGTTAAAGTAGAGAACCCAGAGCAGCATCACAGTTCTGCACTGGATTTGCAACCAAAGGTAACTTTATTCCTCAATGTCCTCCTCTAACAGATTTCTTGTAAGTAAAGAACACACAGCGTCCATAAATCTCCTATTCACCTGTCCACCCCTGTGGAGATGACACAACTAGGAGAATGACTTTGATCCCCAAACTCCCCCACCTTGCCTGCGTGAACTGTGAGTGAAACATGATAGGCAGGCGGGGGATTCTCATAACATTTATGGTCATTTCCTAGCATGAACTGATGTGGCTGCTTTTGCTGACGCATTAAATGGCATCCCCTCGCTCTCTTTATGTGTGAGGACTACCGAGTGTTAGAATTAAGTAATCATACATAAAAGTCCAGTCTCCTAACTTTATTGCCACCCTTTAGAAAGGACTTTTCTATTCATCCTTCTCCCTTTCTAAAAATAAGTAAGTAACCAAAAACAAACCTGACTTTTTTCACCCATTTTGATTTATCAGTCATTATCATTATCACTGCTTGCCCCCCCCCCCCCCCCCCCCACTGCTCACTGGCTGGTGCTGACCATAAAAATTGAGGGATGTGGGGCAGATTTACAGAAGAGCAGTAATGATAATATGGGAGGAGTGGGGATACGGAGAATCTTAAAAGTAATAAAAATCAGTACTCGATCTTTTTTTAAAGTAGGGATTGGAATCAAATCTTTCCTGTGCAAAGATTATTTATAGGCTGGTGTAAGGAAACAAATTCTGAAAGAGGGACCACTGCCAGCTCAGGCTCTTGAAGTAAGGGCAAGGTCAAGTCCCCTGATCAGGAGAACAGCTTGTGAGTAACAAATAAAGCTAGGTCTCCTTCAATTTTCCTCGTGGCCTAGTTGGGTGCATCCTTTACTTGGCCCTAAGGGAAGCTAGGTGCCTGTAAGAGACCTATGGACTTATGGATGTACAAGAAAAGCTTCCAGTTTGTAGATGTGTACGTTTAACCAATGTTTTACTTTATTCTTTCTCTGCCATTATTAAACACAAATAAAGCAGGCAAGAGTGTTTAGTGGCGCACTACATGCTGGGTATGCAAAAATCTGCCCAAATCACATCTATGGATTCTCAGTTTATAATCTAAAACAATGCTGATCTTTGACACTATTTTGGAACCAGTGTTAGGAGATGTAAATTTTTATTGATTGCAAACAGCAAATTACTCAACAGCCAGGGGAATGAGTCAGCAGCATTTTGATGATTTTATTTACTCTAAGGAAACCAAATAATAGGTTTCCATTGAATAAATATGATTCTGTGTTTATTCAATGACAAATACAAACTGGAAAATAAAATTGTTTTTCAGAAACTCCAGAATCACATGATTCATCTTGAAAATAGAATTCTTTCTTACAATAGTGTTTGGTATTTTTTTTTTTTTTAAGTATTGCGGAACCTAATTCTTGATATGTTTGAGCAGTAAATTTCCTTTGGTCCCTATTTTAGTCATTTCCTACATTCCATGAACAGGATATGGGAGGAGTGGTTTTTTCCCATTTATCTAATCTTTCTCTAACCTTGGAAACTAAAGGTTAAACTCAACTCCATTCTTGCCCATGGGCTGACAGAAAGGAATCATTCAGTCATACCAACCACCCACTTAATTTTCTTTATGAGACATTATCCTCTCCAGATAGCAATAGTAAGGGGCTGAAGGAAAAAAAAAAAAAAAAAAGAAAACAATGAAACAAAAAACAACCTGTGTTTCCCATTCAAAAATACCTGAAAGCTCTCTAACTTTAGCAGAGAAAAACTGGGATAGAATGCTCCTCACTCCAAATAGCTTCCAAGTAGTACCATGCAAATATGACTTCTTCTATCAGAATAGTTACCTTCTTTTCTATGGTGAAATTATAATTGCTAAATGTTTAATAATAGAGTGATAAGAATAATCTCCTTTCCTTCGTGTATGAAGATGATGTTATTGATCTTGCAAATTTGTCCTGTGATTCAGATTATCGTTTAGCAATGAGGGAGATTTAGAATTTTCTATTTATTGTAATGAAAATGGGGAAGAAATAGAAAAAAATAATAATCGCCTTAAAGATAAACATGTGGAAGGAAAGTATGAAAAGAAGCTTGTGATTTTACATTGATCATTTGTGTTCTGTACAGAAGCAAGATGCAAATAGAATAATAAAATAAAAATTAAAGGCATGGCAAGTTTCAGGATCAGAAGACTTGAGAGAGTATTGCTGCATTTGCCATTGTCTGGGGATAGCTAAACTTCTCACTCTTCGTAAATGAGAGAAGAAGTTTTTTACTTTCCTCACCAGTTAGATGACATCCTCCCAACCCAGGAAAGCGACTCTTGAGAAAATTTGTGATTAACCGGGGATTCTGGGAGTTTGCTTTGCTTATTGGTAGAAATCATCTAACTTTGAATATTTGTCCTAGGTTACAAATGGGAAGAATAAGACATTAGAAACAAATAGAGGACTGGAGATGTAATAACGGTTAAAAAAAAAAAATCTGTTATGGGCAGACTCTATCAACCTTGCCAAAAGTTCTCTTTCCTTTTGTATTACCCTAAGAAGTAACTGTCTTTCCTATTCTCTTATGTTTGAATTCCAGAAGTAAAATTTAAAATATTTTTTAAGGACAAAAGAGTGCATAAGTATAATTTTGCAACAAACTGGTATGATGTTAATGAGCACCCTTACTCCCAAACTAAAACATGATTAATCAGTCTCAGAATTCACAGCCTTTGGATAGGAAGCGAGTTTGGAGGTGTAATCTGATCATTTTCGGTCTTTTGCTCTGAGCTAAGTCAAAATGGCCTATGTCTGCAAGTTTTTGGAAACAGGAGAAATGCAGATTAGGTTATATTCATGAATTTTTAAAGTTTTTTGAACAATAACACAAATAGTAATATTATTAAATTTGCATTTAGAATTAAAATTCAAAAGCATATGGAGGATAATTACTTTATAAGCAAATGCAAAATGAAAACTTTGCAAAAGTAAAACATTCACTAGATTGTTTTGAGAAGCATAGACATTTCTACAATATTTGTTTTTCCAATCCATGAGCACAGAATGCCATTTGATTTCTTGGTGTCACCTTCAATTTCCTTTATCAATGTTTTACAGTTTTCATAGTACAGGTCTTTTACCTTTTTGGTTAGGTTTAGAAAATCCAGAAATAAACCCACAACTTATATGGTCAATTAATCCTTGACAAATGAAGAAAGAATATCCAATGGGAGAAAAATACTCTCTTCAAGAAATGGTGCTAGGAAAACTGGATAGCTATATGCAAAAGAATGAAACTTGACCACTTTCTTACACATACACAAAAATAAACTCAAAATGGATTAAATATCTAAATGTGAGACCTGAAACCATAAAAATCCTAGGAGAGAGCACAGGCAGTAGTTTCTTCGACATAAGCTATAGCAACACTTTTGTAGATAGGTTTCCTGAGGCAAGGAAAATAAAAGTAAAAATCAACTACTGGGACTATATCAAAATAAAAAAAAAATTGTGTACAGTGAAGGAAACAACCAACAAAATTAAAGGACAACCTACAGAATGGGAGAAGATATTTGTAAATGACATATCTGATAAAGGGTTAATATCCAAAATATGTAAAGAACTTATACAATTCAACACCCCCCATAACAAAAAAAAAAATCCCATTTAAAATTGGGCAGAAGATATGAATAGACATTTCTCCAAAAAGGACATCCAGATGGCCAATAGACACATGAAAAGATGCTCAACATCACTCATCATCAGGGAAACACAAATCAAAACTGTAATGGGATATCACCTCACACCTGTCAGAATGGTTAAAATCAAAAACATAAAAAAAAAACATGTCGGCAAAGATGTGGAGAAATAGGAACACTTGTGCAGTGTTGGTGGAAATGCAAATATGTGCAGCCACTGTGGAAAACAGTATGGAGTTTCCTCAAAAAGTTAAAAATAGAGCTACCCTATAATCCACTAATCACACTACTGGGTATTTACTCCAAAAATACAAAAACAAAAACAACCACAACAACAAAAAACACTAATTGAAAGGAACTCACGTACCTTATATTTATAGCAGCAATATTTACAGTAGCCAAATTATAGAAGCAGCCCAAGTGTCCATCGATAGATGAATGGATAAAGAGGAAGTGGTATATATACACAATGGAATATTATTCAGCCACAAGACATGAACGGATGAAATTTTGCCATTTGTAACAATATGGTTAGAGCTGGAGAGTATACGCTAAGTGAAATAAGTCAGTCAGAGAAAGAAAAATACTATACGATTTCACTCATATGTAGACTATAAGAAACAAATCAAATGAGCAAAGGAAAAGAGAGAGACAAACCAAGAAATGGACTCTTAACTATAGAGAGCAAACTGAGGGGAGATGAGTGGGGAGATGAGTTGAGATAGATGATGGGGATTAAAGAGTACACTTATCATGATGAGATATAAGGAATGTATGGAATTAGTGAATCACCAGATGGTACATCCGAAACTATTATAACACTGTATGTTAATTATACTGGATTTAAAATGAAAAAAACCAAAAAAAAGTAAAGCATTCAGCAGTGAAATATTGTAAAATGTAATGCACATTTTAATAAAGGAATGATGGTAAATGGTGTCTTCTGAAATTTAGTTGCCTAAGCTAGGTCTTCACCTCACGAGAAGACTATTTCACTGTTGGACTCTTCTAGCAATTAGGGGCGGTGGAAGGAAGCCAGAGCCAATTCTGCCTTCTTCCCCAGTGAGGGGAGTTACCTTGTCCTCAGACAGAAAACGATGTTTCAATAAGATCTTTGAAGAGTTGAAATAGTACTTTCAATGTCCACATTTCCAGGCAGTAGACCTTAGCAACATTCCATCAACAAATTGATAGTCTCTGGTCCTCTATTCTCTATTTTCTGTTACAGTTAAATACATTTCTCTATGAAATGCCAAAAGTATTGAATAATAATAATATAGATTTTCATCATCTTTTCAGTAATAATGTAATTCCTTTTACAGTGATGTGGCACTCAACTCACAGTCTTCTGATCTCAACTTCGTTTCACAAGAATGCACAGTCTGATCATGCACGTGTGGCTGTTTTGTTTCTCCACCTACAGAAAGAACTGATCTCACCCACCTCAAGAAACCTTCAGGAATCATGAAACAGTCTTTCGAGGAGTTCTGCTTGCTTTTCTCTGCACTTACTTCTCTTGCAAGCAAGATGTGCAGGGCATGGTTGAAGCGAGTGTCTGTGTGGAAGGGACAAAAGGAGTTCGTGTGGAACCCAGACCAAGGCAGGGCCATTAGAGCCGTGTCAGTCTCATTGTTTTTGTCCAGAAGAGATACTCGTAGAGGCTAGTTCTAATTCACCTCTGCTTCCAAGTGAATTCAACCCGAATGGGGTGTTTGCCGAATGTTAATGATCTGATGATCTTCATCCCATAGCTCAGAAATTCCAGTGTGAATACTCCAATAGCTACCTTAGTTCTGCCCTCCTAGGCATAAGGATTACTCTGCGACACGGGGCTTCTCTAGACATGGTTATAAAATAAGGCATCTCAACTACTCTGAAAATGCTCAGTTAAAATGGCTATCATTTTAAGGGCGCCTGGGTGGCTCAGTCAGTTAAGCGCCTGACTTTGGCTCAGGTCATGATCTCATGCTTTGTGAGTTTGAGCCCCACATCAGGCTCTGTGCTGACAGCTCAGAGCCAGAAGCCTGCTTTGGATGCCGTGTCTCCTTCTCTCTCTGCCCCTCCCCCACTCACACTCTGTCTCTCAAAAATGAATAAATCTTTAAAAAATTTGTTTAAATGGCTACCATTTTGAATCTGTGCAGCTGATGTTAACAGTACACTGCTGTTTGAAAGGGGGGTAAATAGAAGCATCATAAGAAAGTTGTTTTCAAATCTAGAAGAGCTTTTCAACATGCAAAAGGAAATTTTATAGCCTCACTTTCATCTCAACTTAAATTTTTCATTCTCCTCTATAAATGTATCTTTTATTTAAAATTTTTAAAAATGCTTGGGGTGCCTGGGAGGCTCAGTCTGTTGAGTGTCTGACTTCAGTTCAGGTCATGATCTCCTGGTTCATGAGTTTGAGCCCCGTGTCACCCTCTGGGCAGACAGCACGGAGCCTGGAACCTGCTTCGGATTCTGTGTCTTCTTCTCTCTCTACTCTTCCCCTGGTCATGCGCGCTCTCTCTCTCTCTCTCTCTCTC